>NC_067450.1:14516253-14722021 GCF_009764475.1 Pristis pectinata
AGCACGCGGCCCGGGACACCATCTGGGCAAGATGCTTTCTTCGTGTTCACTCTCCGAAAGAGTGATCTGACGTCCTCCACTGTGATCACAGGTTCAGCCTCATTGGTGGTTGTCAGGGTGGATGGTGACAATCCACTTCCCTTCTGTTCAAAGCGCATAGAATGTGTTAAGTTCATCCGGAAGGGATGCGCTGTTGTTAACTATGCAGCCCGACTTCGTCTTGTAGTATGTTATGGTATGTAAACCCTGCCATAACTGACGGCTAATCAGGGACTCTATTTTGAGTCGGTAAAGTTTTCCACCATCCTCGTTTATAAATAAAAAATTGCTCAGCTTTATTTCCACTGATACTCGGAGCTCTGGTTTTAACAGGGGGCCAAAGAGGTTGAGTTTATATACCAATGCAGGAACTTCAGCCGCCGGCCTACATTTAAGATGACTCCCACCTCACGCTGAGAATATTCCGTGTTTGTTCCGCTGCGCTGATCTGCGACCTCGTGAAGACGTCAGCGCCAAAGCCGGATTCTATGCTGTGACTGTGAACATGTTGGTCAGACGGTCACTATCTGAAACTGGTGGAAACACGTTGAAACCTTTCCCCTGCTTCTGCTTCATCCCAGAACGGGCCGGCTTCACTGAACTCCCTCCCTCTGTTTTATTGTCAACTTCCTGCTGATTCCATTTTCTCTGTAAATGGTGGCTTTGGCCGGCGTATTTTCTGTAGTGTATCAGTCATCACGTTCGCCTCATACGCGAAAGGTCCCCAGTTCGATCCTGGGCAGGAACATGATTTTGGATACTGCTCCAAGTAGTGAGGCGACTGCGTCTTCTTGCCGTTCTCATTCACCTTGGAAACAGCGGCCAGAATGTTTTGCTCTGAAGTCAGGAACCCTTGATTCAGTTGAATTCCGCACAACTGGTGTGAAACAAAATTAACTCCCATCGTGTTTACTGTCTGTCTCGGTTTCTCGCCATATTTCCTATGAACTCCTCATTCTCCGTCGGTGTGTCCCCTGCTCATTGTTTTCTTCTCTCACGTTGTGAAGGAGACTGTTATTTTGGACTGAAGGAAGGAAAAATATTTCAATTCAAATAAATTATCCTGTGCGGTCCTGGGCAGAGCAGTTTCCATACCAAGCCGTGATAAATCCAGACAGGATGCTTTCTATGGTGCATCTTTACAAGCTGGTGAGAGTCAAAGGGGACAGACCAAATTTATTTAGCTGCCTGAGGAAGTAGAGGAGCTGGTGAGCTTTCTTGGCCGTGGCTCCTACGTAATTTGACCAGGACAGTCTGTTGGTGATGTTCACTTCCAGGAACCTGAAGCTCTCAACCCTCTCAACATCAGCACCATTGATGTAGACAGGTGCATGCACACCACCCCCTTTCCTGAAGTCAATGACCAGCTCTTTTGTTTTGTTGACATTGAGGGCAAGGTTGTTGTCATGAACCATTTCACTAAGCTCTCTGTTTCCTTCCTGTACTCTGACTCATCGCTGTTTGAGATACAACCCCTCTTTGGAAGGTTCGAATTCTGCCTTGAAATCGACCAAACAGGATCTTTTTGAATGGAAAACCGATCTCGACGGTTCTGCTTTTTGTCACCTTCAAGTCTTCTCTCACAAGTAGATTCTCCATCGCTCCATCTACACTCGTCCCTCACTCTCTCACACACGTTCTCTCACTCTCGCTCTCACACTCACTCTCTCTCACTCTCACTTTTCTGTTCCGCTTCCCTATTCTGTCCTTCGTTGCATTCCTTCCGATCCGCTTCTTTCCCTCCTCTTGTTGTTAATCTCTCTGCCCCACTGATTCCTTCCGGTCTCTGAGAAACCAACAACTCTGTCTTTCTATTTCTCACACGCAGCAAGTGAGGATCAATATTTTCCCATAAAATATCCGGATGCATTCAAAACCGAATCAGTGGCTAAATCTACGCTTCTGTATGAAGTATGGTGGGCTGTATCGAGGTGGGTGTGCCAGCTGATGCTGCCGGGAACTGGGGAACCGGATGGGGGATTATCAACATTTACCGGACAGTGAACAGCACAAGCAGTTCTGAGAACATACTTAACAGCACTGGGTCAGCGATCACAGGCAAGTCTGGAGATTGGGCGTGTATGAACAACAGGGACCCAGCGAGAGACCAGGACTCAAAGACATGCCGGCACCTCATAAACTCGACGATTCCGGACAATATCTGGAAGTTCACTGGTTACCGTGTGTTGGTGATTTGGCTGAGGATGGATATCTGCAGTCAGTAACAGAGAGAGAAAGAGTGAGTCAGACGGATAAATAAATAAATATTCTGCCTGTTTTCCCTTTTCCCGAACTGCGACTGACAATGGAATTTGTCTTCTGTTTCGGCCCCGTATTTTGATGTTACACATCCTCATTGACATCCACTTTGAGATTATTTGGGCCCAATCCAAGCGGCTTTGTTGTCCGCAGGACTGAGTACTTTACATCATCAGCGGTGAGAAACAAAATGAAGTCTGAATGGGAAGAGAATCAGAAAGGCTTTCCCAGTCGGCACTGACTCACCCCCAAAAAAAGTTTAACGGAGCGAGTCTGTGAAGGGATGGGTCCTGAATCAGTGTGTTTGTGGCACCGACATTGACCCGCTCAAGGCAAGTGCAGTCAGTGAGGCTCCCAGGCACGGCTGCTGCGGAGAACGGCAGCTCTCTGCCGACAGTGCTGGATCAGAGAGCCGAGTCCTGCGCTGTTGCTGAGCCGATCTGGCTGGTTCTGCCTGGTGCAGTCCGCGGACCCTGGCGGTGATCCGTGTTGTTTTATTGATTATAAATACCCAGACCGCCCGTTTAGAGTCTCCTCTATGCTGATCTGTCGGGAAGATTCAGCTCGAAATGCGGCGACTGCCTTCATGTGTGGAGGGGAGAGCTGGTGGCGACAGTAGAAAATCAGGACGCTGGGAGAAGCCGCGGCCGGATATTCAGCAAAAGGAGAACGTTGAATGCCAAATGTAAAAACAACGATCTGCCGTGACTCGGATTCGAACCGAGGTTACTGCGGCCACAACGCAGAGTACTAACCACTTTCCGATCATGGCCTCACACTTTATCAGTGCGCTTCCTGCCCTGTCAAACCCTCTGATACCGGTGTGATTCACCCTCTGACACTCCGCGGACCAACATCACGCTGCCCGTCTGCTCTTCCACAGTGACAAACAGAGGCAATACAAAAATACTTGGCTGATCAGCCGAATCTGCGGCGAGAGAAAGAGAGTATTATGAGTCCGAGATCAGTCGACAGAATATAAATGGAGGCCAAGGAAGTTTGTGCAGTGATTGTGTGGGAGTGGGATGTCTCTGACAGGGTAAAGCCGGGGTGACCATGCGGAAAAAAACAAACTGCTGGAGAGACTCTGGGGGTCAAACAGCATCTGTGGAGGCAAAGGATAGAGAACGCTTCGTGTAGAGACCCTACATATGAAAATTGACACCAGGGATCGGCTGGAATCAAGGTTGTCTGGTCAGAGTGATTGTGAGCAGTTAGAGGGTGAGAATATTGACAAAATAAGCATACAAAAGAAGGTCGGAGTTGGGAAATGCAGAGCAGCAAGGCAAGTGCAGTCAGTAAGGCTGGGCATGCGCTTCAGTCCCAGAAGGAAAATAAACAAGCGAATCTCACAGATGGTTGACTGATACAGACGAAGAAATCAAGCCAACAATGCCTGTTCGAATGAAGGATAAGGCTGGCAGAATTATGGTCGCTGGTTGATGAGGCATATTGAGAATGCTCAGGAAAATGAATGAGGTAAATCTCAGCTGTTGGCAGCTGGGATGAAGCGAATACTTTGAGGGATATATGAACTGTAGGAGTCCACTTAGGAGAGAAGTCAGGAGGGCAAAAAGTGGACATACATAGCTTTGGTGGATAAGGTCATGGATAATCCTAAGTAATTCTCTTTGTATTATGAACAAAGGGTAACAAGGGAGATACTACGTCCAGTTAACGATTTGTGAGGTCATCTGTGTGTGGAGACAAAAGGAGGTGAACGAGGTCTTAAATTAATATCTCTTGTCTGTACATTGGATCATCAATGTGGGACGGTAGATGTTCCAGCGGATTAGAGGGTTGCGGATGTTGATCCTTTATTCAAGGAAGGAAGTAGAGATAGCCCCGCATATTATAGACCAGCGAGTCTTACTTCAGTGGTTGGTAAGTTGATGGAGAAGATCCTGAGAGGCAGGATTTATGAACAGTTGGAGAGGTATGATATGATCCAAGGGAACATTGCTTGGAATATCCAGAACTGGCTTTCCTGTAGAAGGCAAAGAGTGGTTGCTGACGGGTCACATTCTGCATGGAGGTCGTTAACCAGTGGTGTTCCTAAGTAATCTATTCTGGAACCCTTACTCTTCGTGATTTTTATAAATGACCCCGATGAGGAAGTGGAGGGATGGGTTTGTAAGCTTGATGATGATACAAAGGCTGGAGGTGTTCTGGATAGTGTGGAGGGCTGTCAGAGGTTACAGCGGGATTTAGATAGGATGCAAAACTGGGCGGAGATGTGGCAGATGGAGTTCAACCCGGATAGATGTGTAGTAGTTCATTTTGGTCGGCCAAATATGATGGCTGAACATAGTGTTAATGGTAAAACTCTTGGAGGTGTGGAGTCTCAGAGGGATCTTGGGGTCTGAGTCCATAGGACGCTCAAAGCAGCTGCACAGGTTGACTATGTGGTTATGAAGGCATGCGGTGTATTGTCCTTCATGAATCGTGGGATTGAATTTAGGAGCCGAGAGGTAATGTTGCAGGTATATAGGTCCCTGGTAAAACCCCACTTGCAGTAGTGTGTTCAGTTCTGGCCGCCTCACTACAGGAAGGATGTGGAAGCCATGGTAAAGGTGAAGAAGGGATTTACAAGGATGTTGTCTGGATTGGGGAGCATGCCTTCTGAAAACAGGTTGAGTGAAATCGACATTTTCTCCTTAGAGCGACGGAGGATAAAGGCCACGTGATAGAGATGTATAAGGTGATAAGAGGCTTTGATCGTGTGGATTGTCAGAGGCTTTTTCCCAGGGCTGAAATGGTTGCCACAAGAGGACACAGGTTTAAGGTGCTGGGGTGTACGTACACAGGAGATGTCAGTGGTAAGCTTTGTTTTTATTCAGAGAGAGGTGAGTGCGTGGAATGGGCTTCCGGCAACAGTGGTGGTGACGGATATGATAGGGTCTTTTAATAGACTTTTGGACAGGTACATGGAGCTTAGAAGATAGAGGGCTATGGGTAAGCCAAGTAATTTCTAAGGTAGGGACATTTTCGGCACAAATTTGGGGGCCGAGAGGCCTGTATTGTGCTGTAGGTTTTCTATGCTTCTATTTATTTATCGTAGAGAAGATCATGGAAGCTTGAGAATTCAGGAAGGAGAATACTCATGTCTGCAATCGTATACACATGATAACAGAGGAGGTATTGGGCGTCTGAAAGCGCATAATGATTGTTAATTCGCGGGGCCTGACCAGCTGTAACTTTGGACATTATTGAGAGGCAGAAAAGAAATTGCTGGGGCCGTGGTGAGATTTTGTATCATCGTTAGCCCTGTGTAAGCTACCGGAAGACGGGAGGGTGGCTGATGTTGTACCTTCTCATAAATCGGGCCACAGATACATGCCAGGGAACTGTCGGCCGCTGAAGGGATTTATGACGGGGAAGTTACTTGAAGGTGTTCAGAGAGACGGGATATACCTGCATTTGGGAAGGGAAGGGCTCACAAGGTATATTCAGCACTGCTGTCTGCGTAGGAAATTATGACTCACAGACGATTGTTTTTTTTTAAATGGTGACCAAGAGTATTGAAGAGGGCAGGTCGGCTGACGTTGTCTTCATGATTTTAGTAAGGCCTTGGACAAGGTCCTTGTGGCAGGCGAGTCAGGAAGGTTGGAGCACATGGGACCCAGGGTGAAATAGCCAATTTGATGGTTATTTGGTTGGTTGGTAGGGGTCAGTGAGTGGCGGTGGAGTGTTGATTATTTTTTGTCTTTGAGGCCTGTGACGATTGGAGTTCTGAATGGATTGTGTTGTGTCCTTGTTTGTCATAAATATATATGCATATACATAGGCTGAAAATTTAGGTGGTCCTGTTATTACCTTTGCGGGTGACACCAACATTGGTGGGAAAATGAAGAATGTTATTCAAGATCACAACAGGACCGTGATCAACTAGGAATGTTGACCGAGGAATGGAACATGGAATATAACTCGGACAAGTGTGAAGTGTGGCATTTTGGGATGCTAAACCAGGGTTTGACTTACACCGTAAATGGGAAGGTCCTGTGCAGTGCTGCAGGACAGAGAGATCTCGGAGTTATACACATAGTTTCCGGAATCTGACGACACATGTAGACAGGCTGATATAAACGATGTTTCGCACCCTTGATTTCATCAGTCAGGGCACTGAGTACAAGAGCTGGGACGTCGTCTTGGAGATGAAGAACTCCTTGGTGAGAGTTGGTGAGACCGCACTTGGAGAATTCTGTGCAAATCCGGTCTGCTCGCTGCGGGGAAGCTGTCATTATCATAGAAAGTGTGCAGAAAATATTCACAAGGGTGTTGCCGTGACTGGACAGATTCACATAAGGAGAGACTGGATGAGCTGGGGCTTTTTCCCCTGGAGCAACGGACACCTAATGCCGACCTCATATAATTTGAAAAAATAATGGGGGGCATAAAAATATGGATTCTCACTGTCCATTCTTCCTGGGTAGGATAATTTGAAAACGGGGAGTATGCGTTTTAGGTGAGAGGAGAAAGATGAAACATGCTTTACAGCTGTGTTGGGAAAATGAGAAAATGATTCTCTGGAATCAAATATTACCAACTCGTAAATTTCAGAGAACTGCAGATATCCCACGAAGGTATTGCCTTGTAAAGTATACTATTTCTTGAGACCCTGCCCCAAGGGTCTCAATGATCCAATCATTCAATTAGAAATTAATTAGTTAATTCTAATTAAATATAATCCATCAATTAAAAACCGATGTAACGCTCTCGAAAGCTTGTACAGTCAGTTCCCAGGGGAAGCGCAGAATGGGGAACTGAATTTAGTTCCTTGATTTGTGTCACTGCGCCGTTATCTATCGATGAGCATTGGCATCAGCTGTCCCTGTGGCGCAATCGACCAGCGCATTCGGCTGTTAACCGAAAGATTGGTGGTTCGAGCCCACCCAGGGAGGATGAGCCCATGCTTTCTCCCCGACATACAACACTTCTGGGGGTGATAAACCATCAAATCGCCATGTCAAGCTGTCACCTCTGCAAGAATTTTAAACGCAGGCTCCAGACTTCCATACAATCAAAAGAATGAAATGAGACAAAAGCTGTTTCATGACACTGAAAGGAACCCTGTGAATGCCGGATTGCTCTGTTCGTCAAATACAGCAAGTTTCCATGTGTCGATGACCACTGATAGTTCTGAAACGTTAATTTCCTCTCCCTCCGCAGATCATATTTCCTTTATGCTTTTTTCTCAGTAAAATTCCACACTTGATCAGGAGTATATCTTTTGAACAATTTGTTTCAGTATGTTTCAACATGAACAAGAAGCATTGTAATGGGAATTGGTGAAGAATTGTGATTTCATTCATCATAATGATTTTCATTGTTTAATAGGGTCCTCACCTTTTTTCCCGAAATATTCCCCCAGAGACTACGATGCTGACGAAACAAAATGCGACCCAGGGACATCGTTCACCCTGATAGGGCTTGGAGCCATACAGCCATGGAGTCACAGAGGGATAGACCAGGGAAACAGGCCTTTCGGCCCGCCCAGTCCGTAAAGAAAATATATATCATCCATGCACATCAATCTTTATTTATCCTTCCCACATTCAAATGTATTATTCCCAGATTCCATCGCTCACCTGCACATCTGGGAAATTTTACGGTGGCCAATTAAGCTGTCAACCCATGCGTCTTTGGGACATTGGAGGAAACAGGTGATCCTGCAGAAAACCGAAAGTGGCACAGGAAGAACTGCACACTCCACCCGGACAGTACGAGGTCAGGATTGAAACCGACTCCTATGTATGGGCTTGGTGACGCAATGAACAACGTGCTGGACTTCCAACGGAATTTACCCGACACTGAGCTGCTTCACTTGTCATGAAAAGCTGTCTTGCAACCGAATGGCGCGGCGATTTAAAGGACAGCTCAGGTGGTAATCTTTCTACCCTGGGTTTGGGAAGCATTTCATCGACCTCTTTATCTGTGTGCAACACAGCGGGAGTTTGTGGCTCTGTGGTGCAATGGATAGCGTGTTGGACTTCTACTGATAAGTGATCAAGCAATTCAAAGATTGTGGGTTCGAGTCCCACCAGAGTCGGTACGTTTTCCTCACTAGTTGCAACGATAAACAACGAGGTGATGCCGTGACCGTTTGGTATGGACAATCAAGAAATCCGGGACATTGTTTGAAATAATCCAGTCGTTCACTCAGCATGGACTAAGGTTATTGCATTTCTCTAAGAGAATCGTTTCCAGGGGAAATTGCGGAGGGCACTGTGTCCTCGATTAATTCTCAGACGGAGGGAGATAATTTTTGAAGAAAAACGAGGGCGATAGGTTAACGAGACAGAAGAGATTCTGCAGATCTGGAAACCTGGAGCAAACCCACAAAATGCTGGGGGAACTCAGCAGATCGGACAGCATCTATGGAGGGAAATCAACGGTCGACTTTTCGGACCGAGATCCTTCAACAAAACTGGAAAGAAAGAGGTCAGAAACCAGAATAAAAGAGAACGGGGTGGCGGAGAAGCACGAGCTGGCGGGTAACAGTTGAATCCATGTGAGGGGGAAGGAAGGTAGTTGTGGGGGGCAGGGGGACGATCTGAGCAGCTGGGAGTGAAAGGTGGAAGAGACAAAGGGCCGGCATGCGGAGTTCAGCAGACAATCTGAACACCCGTGATGTTATTGGATGACTGGCCTTGGTGTCCTGATGATGCGTCTCCTGCAGTTCAGGAAATAACGTCAACTTTCATCACCGACATCTGTCGCCTCACTGTACACAAATGCCCAGTTACCTGGTGCTTAAACGCCGAGAAAATCTTCATTACCTTTTCACATTAACAACCCCCGACTCCAAAGGCACTCGGTAGAAGAGTGCTGACGGAACAGTTTCTGGTTCATTGCAACTTTTCCTGATTGCTGAGAAGGAAACGGCGGGAAAACGGTATTGAATCATGAAGTCTCCATAAAATGTGTTTCGGCCAATATCGAACGTTTGTTCACATATCTGTTGGCGCAGTTTGAAACCACAGAAGTTTGAGCAGATATTTTAGAGAATAGTGGCCAATAGCAGTGATTTTATTTCCAATGTTGGGCTCAGGAAGCTAGGGTTTCTTCATCTGGATGAAGAATATTGATAGGACACTTCATGGACCTTTTGGTGTACAGGTGCGAATGTCCCTGAACATGACAGCACAGATAGATAGGGCGCAGAGTTCACTTTTTGCATCCACTGGAAATGTGTAAGTTTAACCTTGCAGACCAGTGAAGAAAATGAGAATATTCATGAAAATTGGCGTCCCTGCACTGGGATCAGGATAACTCCGTGGTCTATCACCCTGCAGTCTGACGTGATAACCGTTTACCACTTCTCCCTTCGGTCTGTTTTGAAGAAATGTTGTATGGATTGGAAAAAGGGAACTGCATCAAGCCTCAAACATACGATCCAGGAGAAATAGTTTCCAGATTAATATTCTCAACCGATCAGCGCAATTGTGTAATGAATGGAAAGAGGAGAATCCGCTTGGAACCCGCCTTCTTCACAATTCATCCCACAAAAGAAAGGCTCTGCTGGGAGTTTAACCCGGCTGTTTACTACACAGCGGCTTTGACCAGTTAAGACACGGAGCCCTCGCACCGTCCTACAGCTGTTCTAATGAGATGGAACTTGCATTAACTGCACTTCTTCGTCTGCTGGCAAGGGGATTGCTTAATATTCTGCTTATATTTCTTCAGACCATTCCATTCATAAGTACATCGAGGCAGTAAAAATGTAAACCAAATGCAGAATAAAGGGTTGCAGTTACAGAGAAAGTACAGTGCTGGCAGACAAATAACCTTCAGTTTTCTCCTTATAGATTCAAGCATTGATTGGTCATTTGAACAATCGCAAACTTCAATACATTAACATGTCCTAGACATTCATTGCTGGAAAGAGATCTGGGCCCATTTATTGTGGAGGACATAATATGTGCAGGTCAGGACAAAACGTTTGTTTCGGATGTCGAAATAATTGCTCATGGATGTCAGGATGACCGAGTGGTCCAAGGCGCCAGACTCAAGGAGTAAAGTTCTTTAGTGGAAACAGGGACATTCCGGTCTCCAAATGGAGGCGAGGGTTCTAATCCCACTCCTGATATTTATATTTTATTGCAATAATGATCCTTTGAATCTGCAGAAACCGGTGAATTTGCTGATTTAATCGGAAGAAGCAAAGTAAGCCGGAGTAAGACTGCTTGTCCCTGAAGTGTGTCCCGCCGTTCAAGATGATAATGGCTGCGTTTCCGGGCCTTAACCTATCTTCTCTGCCAGTTGTACAGAGCCAGGCATTCCCAAAGCTTTCCAAAAAGGATCCACGTCCTCTTGAAGTAGTCCACTGATTCAATCTCCACAGCACTCCGGGATAGAGGATGAAAGACAATCGCAAACTTGTGAGCACTTCAGTTTTAAATTATCGTCCCTTTTCTTGGAAATATTTCCCGCGACTGATGCTCTCCGACAAGTGGAAGCATTTCAACATCTCCCTTACCTCTCCCGGATTACTTACCTCCTTGAATGCGTTGATATTATTGTTTCTCAATTCGAAAGATGACAGATCTAGCTTCCTCTGTTGTTTTCAGTCTCTAACAGACCGCTTCCATAATACTGTACCCCTCACTGAATACGCATACTTTGCTCCAGGGCGGTCAGGCGATAGGGAGAATTTTAAATCTGCACATATATTTCTGGCCTGCAGTCCCTTGCAATGAATGCCAAGATGCCATTTGCCTTGTTCAATATTTTGTGCAACTTCCTGACAACTTTCTGTGGTTTCAAGCGCTGGGACATCTTGCTCATTGAAAACTTCTTTCATCTGGAATCTCTTTCCATTTCGATAACAAATCCTCCGCCGAAGTGAATAACTTCACACTTCACGACACTGATCTCTCTTTGCCAAGTTCTCACGACTCGCTTCACTTTTCGACATCCAGCTGCGGCCCAGATTTACTCCCTGTGGCATGATATCCAACTTTTTCACGTCATCAGTAAACCACCATCGTCCCGTCGTCCTGGCCAAGAATATGGATAATAAATAACTGAGCGCCAACAATTGATCGCCTGGGAGTTCCACGAGCTACGTTCTCAAACACCGAGCAGGATTCATTTATATCGACTCCCTGCCTTCTTCGTGATAACCAGAATTCAAACCATGCTAACACACGTTCATCAATGCCCTGAAATCTTATCCGCGGGACAAGTTTTTTTTTTCTGTGGCTGCTTAACAAATGCGTTCTGAATGTTCAAATGCACGGAAAATTGTAGGCTTCTCTCTCTCGACTCTGCTTGTTACATCTTTGGGGAAAAAAGTAGGTTTGCCAAACACAGCGTTCCATTCTTAAGGAAAACACGTTGGTTGGTTTGATTACATAAAGCTTCCCTAAATACAGCAACTCGCTATTTCCACCATGATTACGCATTCAAACACCCTTTAAGCTAACTGTGTCGCGGTTTTCCACTTAGTGCCTTCATCGCCCTTTAAATCAGCAAACGGATCCTCTGTCTGTAAGCCACCTACTTTAAAGTTCTCAGACGGAGTCACTTACTCCTGGTGATTTGTCAACATTTACACTGTTACGTACCAGCAACAGTAGAAAAACACCGAGTCATGTATAAGTGTTAAAAACTATTTTATTAATAACTGCTTCTGATAATAAGAAAAGTAAAAACGTTAGATATTAAACATTAACCCCAAAACAAAACTCGAAGTGTGTGTGTGGCACATTCCCAAACCCCAAGTCTAGGATTAGTTCGCAAAGTTCAGTTCAGCAAGTCTTAAGGTGAAGCGTGAGAAACGGCTTTTGCAAAACCACCGTTGACTGAAGACAAAAGGTAGAGAGAATATTGAGAGAAATTACGAAATCTACATGTTCCACGATGGAACCCATACGCCACCTCAATCTCCGATTGTCTCCACCGCTTTGTTCCGAAGTATCTGCCACCCCGAAGGCATTCGATACGTGGCTGCCCACAGAAATACTTGTTTCCCACTACAAGTTAACGACAAAGTGGACTCCACTTGTTTGCTCCAAAATTCCATACGTGGATTGTATTTGCAGTCACGGCTATTGTTCTTCATCCACTGTTACAGAGACCAGCAGTCTTTCTCTCTCTCTCTCTCTCTCTCTCTCTCTCTCTCTCTCTCTCTCTCTCTCTCTCTCTCTTCTCGACTCACTGAGCAAAACAGCCAGCACGTTGTTATCCTGCTGTTTGATGACACCACACACACACACACACACACACACACACACACACACACACACACACACACAAACACACACACACACACACACACACACACACACACACACACACACACACACACACACACACACACACACACACACTACTCTACTGTCCAAGTGCCTTAAAGGGACATTCAACAAATAGCAACCTGGCTCGTAACAACACCCATTCGTTCTTTCAATATCTTTTCCCAGGTGACAAAGATTTTTAAAAATTTCAAATTACCATTTGAAGTATGCTCCACCATGAAGACTGATACAAATTGCTGGTTTAAAATGTTTGCACATTTTTGCTCAGTCTCACCTTCCAGAGCCCCACATGACCTGAACAACTGTCTTCACTTTCCTCTCTCCACAGAAGATCTTTCTGTTTGTTTTCATATTACTTGCCAGTTACCTCTCGGTGTCAATTTTGTCTCTTCTGAATTTTTTTAGATACCCGCTCCTCAAGAACGTAAAGCTCCAATCTTCTGATCCTCCGCCAGCTTTTTCCACGTTGTATGCTCCAGTTCCTGAATTAATATTTCCTCCTTTCCCCTTTGATCAAGCGTGTATGGTTGATCATTCTCGATGAATGAACTCACACCGCACATCCGGAATTCGTTTCTTGGATTCATATTTGGACCAAGACTGTGATGCTGTCTGGTGTGGAGTGGTCCTGGTGAGTTCCATAATGAACATACGTGAGTCAGTTCTGCCCGACAGCAAGGTCGATGACACTCTGCATCACCATGCCAAATGTAGTTCGGACCCAGACGGTTCCGTTTGTGGGTTACTCAAGGTTTGGCGGTTGAAGCCAACAGAATCTCGTCAGTCGGTGAAGTATGACACAGATTTTGCATGCACGTTAAAGGTGATCCCTTTAACAGTGCAATTTGAACAAAAATGTCGTCAAAGTCGGAGGGATTCTTTCTATTCATGGTGAAAGACAGGTAAAGTTTTAGTGAGAGTGACTGAAGGAAACAGCGGGAAATTTACATTATGTGTTGGGTGGAGTATTTGAACGAATAGTGCCGTCTCTGTCGTGGGGTGAAATTTCAGGAGAATGATGGACTGACAGTTTTGAGTGAAATATGGTGATGGGTGCAATGAATGTGACAGCTAAATTGCAACAGAGTGGCCAAGTGAATTGAGTCGTTGATGTGATCTAGATCACAAACAGTGGAGAAAGACATTTATACGTTTGTCTAGCCTTAGGGTCGTCAAGTTTCGGAAGGACTGTGGGTGGTTCAACGATGGCTTTTTAGGCTGAAGTGATTCGTTGAAACTGTTCAGTGCCTGTGCGCAACGTCAGATTAATGAGTTGCAAAGGTCCCACTGGAAATACACCCTTTTCTATTTAAACGAGAACCGTTGCCAAATACCCCGTCAGTGTCAGGTACAGAATTATCTTCGACACTGCCGGCAGCTGTCTAGTTATCTCCGCGAAAGTGCGAATATGCATCATCTTTTCGAGATTCTTCAGGTCTTTTACGATATTGAAAAGATATACTATCCTATCCTGGCTGTCTTTGGGGTTCCTGGTAAGTCAGAACATCGGCCGTTTGCAACTGTAATTTTGCTTTTCAATCCCGAAACACGGAAGTAAATTTCATCCAGCCCCCACTCTTGATGTGGGCTTGTTAACGCGCCGCCAGTCCCTGCTCCGTTCGTCACACTTACCCGCACATTGTCCAGCTGACAATCGACAGAAAAATCTCCACGTTTCTGTCCTCACAATGCGATATGATGTGGTTATGATCAATAATTGACGTGTCGCATTGCACCTTTGCGCTGTGCCCTTGTATCTACTCGGCAAGTGTGACAGTGAACGGACTGGGTCAACGAATGTGGGCTGGAGCAGGAATGTGGACGAAGCGCAGAAGACTAGTTCAGAAGCTCAGTACATGATGGACATTGCTCGCATTGATTCAGTGCCGGTCACTCATTGTAACAATGGATCAGACTAACTCCTTCTCTTCATGAGTTGTTGTCTTGTGCAGTTGATACAGGATTAAAGATTTCGTTCCAGATTTCTTCGGTTGTCTCTATCGTATTCCAATTGTTTATTAAGGAAACAGACTGTCGCGGCGACTCGGTGTAGCTGTGGAATACATTGGATGAGACGCAGCTGGTCCCACTCCACTTCCAGCTCCATCTCAGTGCACGGGTTTGCCTTCATTGTCACTGGAATGCACTGAATATTGTATCAGATTATTGACACAAATGCTCTTCGTCATACTGATCTCTGATCTAATCTCCGCTGCAGTATTAATCCATGTTTCTTGGGTCAGACGTCCAACAAAATTGCAGTGACAGTTGTATTACCCAAGGTAGAAATGATCCGTTTATACTTACATAAACATAAGACAACCTCAACAGTTGTCCAGTTCCAAGCCTGTGCTCAACTGCCTGAGAACATCGTTTCAATCAATACTCACGCACAGAAACTCCGTGTTCACTTGAGATGAATTTCCGGGGTACAGAGAGTAAAGTAAATTAGACCGACAGTGTGTCGGGCTGGAAGTAATTTTCTGGCGCTGTTAACTCAAGAAATCCAAAAAAAATGCCCGTCCCGAACAGTTCAAGTTCTTCTGCTTTAAGAGTAGAACTGACAATATCAGGACCCGGAACCGATTCACATGATTTTTGCATTCAGTTGGAATGTTAATCGCAGGATCTGTGATTAAGACGAGAGTACCATACTCTTCCTGATGTTGCTAACCGTTAGAGCGGGATCAAAATCTGTATTTTAACATTATCAATGGAATCTTTGTTTCTTCGATGTCTTTATTCCAACCTGCACGGAAATGCTGACACTGTTCTCATTCTGTAATTTTAATTTGTCTCCTCTTTCATTTCTCACACAGCCAACCTGGTGACGATTGTTGTCCTGTCTCGGGGAAAGTGCGGTCTCTCCAGATGTGTCACCCGCTACCTGGTGGCCATGGCAGCGGCGGACCTACTGGTAGTTGTGTTTGATCTATTATTGAGGCATATTCCGATAGCTCATCAAATGCGGTTTGTGATGTTCGCCCCCGTGTGTAATTACCACGCCGTACTACTCCACGCAGTCACGGACTGCTCCGTCTGGTTCACCGTCACCTTCACCTTTGACCGATTTGTGGCAATTTGTTACCAAAAGCTGAAATCTCGGTATTCCACCGAGAAAACAGTGGCTACGGTTCTGGGAACAGTGACAGCGCTGAGCTGTACAAAGAATGTGTATTGGTATTTTATGTACACAGCTTGGTACAGGTTGGCTAAATCGCCTTGGTTTTGTTACATAGACGTCCGTGTCGTGACGTCAATGGCGTGGGCAACAATTGAGTTTCTTCATTATATTCTCACTCCGTGTGTCCCGTTTGTTTTGATTCTGCTCCTCAACGCTTTAACAGTCAGACACATTTCAATGGCCAGCAGAGCCCGCAGGAGACTCCGGGGTCAGAAAAGCTGGGAGAGTCCCAGAGACCGAGAGATGGAGAGCAGAAGAAAATCTATAATATTGTTGTTTGTCATCTCTGGAAATTTCATCCTGTTATGGTCAGTGTTTACTCTGTATTCCATATGGAACCGGTTGTGGAATTTGGGGGATAATTCTGTTTACCTCCCTGGTTTTGTAACGGAAATAGGTTTCATGCTGCAGATTCTGAGTTGCTGCACAAACACGTGCATTTATGCTGTGACACAGAGTAAGTTCAGGGAGCAGTTGAGGACTATGATAACATATCCATTTATTCCAAACGCAAACTTAATTAAACACTGTTAAGAAGTTAACAATTTGCATCCTTTTCATTACTTTTCATTTTCACTCCGCCCCACACTCCCAAAGAATGTGCGCGAGGGAGAGAGCGTAACTGGTCTGAATGTATTCACAACCTGTTTTACATTGAAAAGTTCCTGCCTAACTGTGCATTATATATAAATAAACAATTCGACATTTACGGTGGTTGGGTCAGTGTTCTTGGAGAAGAGAAGTGTTTGCTTGTGCTCCTAAACAACTAAACATTTAATGAGTTCCGGAGCCTCCACAATCAGCAGCAGTTGTGGAGCAGTTCTGCAGAACGTTGTCCTGCGTAGAGACGTGTTATCCGGAGATCTCAACAGAAACACTAACATTTATCCAGTCCTTAATTCACCACTCCCCGATCTCCTTTGGCTATCTGGAAGTACTGGAGACTCGAGAAATCTCTCCGCACCCATCCGCCTCCAAATCATAAAAACACATCTTATTCTGCAAGCCACGGCTGAAGCAGCATGAACTCACAAACACAGTGCCACAGAAAGGTAATCACACAGCTCACGTGTAATTGCAGTTTGAAAAACTTGACCAATTCGTAAAATGAAGCTAAAGCCAGAGCAGTTCATGGTTTGAAGGAAATTTGATGTTCATTTTGTTCCGCGTCACATCCTCGCTCAAATACCTCAAGCTTGCAATTACTCTCAGTGTAAATATGGGGACAGGGATTTTCAAAGATTCAGTGTCCGGAAGACCAGACCGCAAGACTCCCCAGCGAATGCTCTCAATCCAAGCGTTTTTCTCTCCAACTATATCGTGCACCTGACTTTACCATCACAGTTCAACAGTGAAATTGGCAGCATTTTCAATCAGCGAAAACTCTCATGTTAAAATCAACGTCGGACGCTGAAATGAGAGCTAATGGAGGACATTTTTAAATAATGACAGACATAGATAAGGGAGACAGCCAGAATATATTACGTGGGGTAGAAATGTCCAACACCAGAGGTTCGCTTTTAACATTACAGGGGGAAGTTTGAAAGCGATACGAGAGAAAAGTGTTTTTTTCACGCAGAGAGTGGTGGGAGCCTGGAATGGGTTTGACGGAGTTTAAGAAGCTATGAGATAGAGACATGCACATGAAGGGAATGCATGGATATGGACAATATACATAAGGAGGCCATTTAATTGGAATTAGCATCAAGATCGGCAGAACATTGTGAGGGGAATGCCCTGTCCATTGCTGTGCTGTTCTATGTTTTATGTTCCATGTTAAAAGCAATCGCTCAGATTAATTTACCAAACAAAATAAAAAATCGGATTAATTTACACACTGTCGAGGTTCTTTGTTTCCTGATGGCGGACATAAGTGCTCCTATTCCAGGGAAACACACTTGATGAAATATTTTCTTTTAAAATTTTATTTACAGCGTGGTAACAACCCTTCCGACCCAACGAGTCCGCGCCGCCCATTTTAAACCCTAATTAACCTATCCGTACGTCTTTGGAATGTGGAAGGAAACCGGAGCACCCGGAGGAAACCCGCGGAAGAACGTACAAACTCCTTACAGACAGCGACGGGAATCGAAACCCTATCGCTGGCGCTGTAATAGCGTCGCGCTAACCGCTACGCTACCATTCCGCCCCACTACGCTACCGTGCCGCACCTACTCTACCGTGCTATTTCAACCTTAGATTCTGGACCCAGCAAATGGTCACACTCACTTATTCAAACCAGGTACAGAACTGTTGCAAGGGCTGCACTTTACGGTGATCAAAAACAGATAGGTCCACTTATTTCTTGCTTCAAACTGCTCAACGATTTGCCTATTTTCATATTATTGTTAATCACATATTGCAGTATATTGCTGGAAGTCTGTTTGAGAAAATCCAGCTCATGTCTCCCGAGACACCGTCGCCCTCCGCTTTACCGGCCCAGTCCTTTACAGACTCAGTTCTAAATAAAACACATAGTAACGGGATGTGGTTCACGTTCAGTCACCCTCCGCACCATTAGTCTGAAAGTACGTGCCTTTGTTCACCACTTTATTCCAGCACCTACAAGGACGTAACTCAAGGACACAGTTCCAAGATAACAAACCACAATTCTTTGAATGATTATTAACCCCCAAGCATAATTAAATTTAACCTTCATCAGTCAACGGGATCCCACCTCTCGCCACATCTCCCCCTCTGATTTCCACGGGGACAATTGACATGACTCACTGGTCCAATTATCCTTCCCCACCCACCACTCCCCGTCCTCTGGCACTTACCACAGTAATCGTGGAGGTCCCACACTTGTCCGTACACCTCCTCCCTCACCATTATCCTGGGATCTACACAGTCCTTACAGCGATTCACGCGCTGCTCTATTACATTGGCTACTCTGGATGTGACTCCCTCTACGTCGGGGAGTTCAAGCGGAATCCAGGCGACCACCTTATGGAGTACCTGTCTTCCGTCATCAACGGACGTCTTCAGTTTCGAGTTGTATGTCAATGAAACTCTCCCGCACTCCCTTCGACACAGTGACCTTCTGCACTGCCAGCGACAGGTTAAGCGCAAACTAGAAGTGCTTCATTTTGCACTTGGATTGCCTGCCACTCTGATTCATGTAACCTAAACTCCAGTGTTCCTTCCCACTCCGACTGGCTCACTTCTGTTCTCACTCTCTTTCCTCATCTCTTCCATCCACCTCCCCCCCCCCCCCCGCGCCGTTAAGTAGATCTGTTACATTCCGCACCCTGTTCTATCTATCCATTAACCACACACTTAACAACCTGGGTTTATTCTCCATTTGCTTCCCCTTCCTCGCTCCTCTCCATCCTGTCTCCATCTGTCCATTATCCCACCTTATCCGATTCCACGTATCACCTCCCAGACTGTGTTCTACCTTCGTTGCCCCGCCAGGTTCCATCTGTTTAACGCCCTTTCTTCTCTGAGCCGTAGATTCATACAGCACGGAAACGGGGCCTGAAGCCCAACTCGTCCATTCCGACCAACTTGCCGACCTGAGCAACTCACATGTTCCTACGTTCGGTCAACGTCCATCTGAACCTTTCTTCTCCATATACATGTTTAATTGTCTTTAAAAACTGTAACTGTACCAACTTTTATCACTTCTTCTGGAAACATTGCCCATCTGTTAACTGCCGCTGTTTCAACATGTTACCCCTTCCGTCTCCTTTATTTTCCTCTCACATTAAATCTAAGCCCTGCAGTTGAACTTCTCAAATGATGGGAAAACATACTGTGACCACTCACCTTATGTCCTTCACGATTTTATATCCCGCTGGAAGGGCACCACTGAGCTCCATGAAAAGCCCCAGTCTTTGTCCCTCGTCAGATTCCGCTAATCACTCACCAGTCTCTCTTTACAATCGCCCCCACCCCCCATCCCCCACCTGGATCAGTCTTCCAGTCACCGTTCCTTCTCTGGTTTCACATAACCTCTGATTCTGCCTTCCGACCGCACCCACTTGCCTCCATCTGCCCATCATCCCCCGCCTCACCTGACAACTGATCACCAACCAGCCCCTGTCTAACCCGTCTACTTACCACTTTATATATGCTACCTTCCCTCTGTATTCTTCGTCCTGATGCAGAGTTTCGGCCGTAAACGTGGACTGTCTCGGGATAGGATTTACATGTTTTGAAATGTTCCAACATGTAGAATGGTTCTGTGGCAGAGCTCAACGACCTCGGAGCTTCTCTCTCCTCTGCAATGTTTGAAAGTTGACGTTCTCTGCCTCAGCCTTTCCCACTGACAGATAGAATGTGGTCATGACCTGTCGATCAGTTCAATGGAGTGAACTGTTTCAGGGTTGAAACGGATTGTGAGTGGAGCTATCTGTCGCAGGCAGACAAAACCTTCTCTTCACTGTGGGTCATCTAAAGCACCACATTGTTTGCCTCATTGACATCAGCATCGTGAGGATGATGAACCCAGAGTCCAGATGCCCAATCCTATCAAACACAATACATTGCTGGTGGAATGGTTCCGAAACTGTCCCAGAATCAGCTCTCTTGTTTCCCATTTGTTTTAGTTCAGACCGACCGAAGGAAAGCGTTTTAGTTTTAAATTTCCGAAACTAAATGTGGCGGAACGCTGCGCTGTCAAGTGATTTTGTCAGCAGGTTGTTCAGAGCTCTGTTTCAGAAGTTTGTGTGATTTAGCGCAGGGATCGAGAAAGGAGTCTGTCACTGAATATAATCCTTGTCTTGTTTCAGTGCCCAATAATGCACTCCCACCGCACTCTGCACATACAGTGCCATTCAAAAGTTTGGGCACCCCGGTCAAAATTTCTGTTACTGTGAATAGCTAAGCGAGTAAAAGATGACCTGATTTCCAAAAGGCATAAAGTTAAAGATGACGCATTTCTTTAATATGTTAAGCAGGATTACTTTCTTATTTCCATCTTTTACAGTTTCAAAATAACAAAAAAAGGGAAGGGTCTGAAGCAAACGTTTGGGCACCCTGCATGGTCAGGACTTAGTAACACCCCCTTTGGCAAGTATCACAGCTTGTAAACGCTTTCTGTAGCCAGCTGAGAGTCTTTCAATTCTTGTTTGGGGGATTTTCGCCCATTCTTCCTTGCAAAAGGCTTCTAGTTCTGTGAGGTTCTTGGGCCGTCTTGCATGCACTTCTCTTTTGAGGTCTATCCACAGATTTTCGATGATGTTTAGCTCAGGGGACTGTGAGGACCATGGCAAAACCTTCAGTTTGTGCCTCTTGAGGTTGTCCATTGTGGAGTTTGAGGTGTGTTTAGGATAGTTATCCTGTTGTAGAAGCCATCCTCTTTTCATCTTAAGCTTTTTTCAGACGTTGTGATGTTTGCTTCCAGAATTTGCTAGCATTTAATTGAATTCATTCTTCCGTCTACCAGTGAAATGTTCCCCGTGCCGCTGGCTGCAAATCAAGCCCAAAGCATGATCGATTCATCCCCCGTGCTTCACAGTTGGAGACGTGCTCTTTTCATGAGATTCTGCACCCTTTTTTATCCAAACATACCTTTGCTCATTGTTGCCAAAAAGTGCTATTTTAACTTCATCTATCCACAGGACTTGTTTCCAAAATGCATCAGGCTTGTTTAGATGTTCCTTTGAAAACCTCTGACGCTGACGTTTGTGGTGAGGACGCTGGAAAGTTTATATGGGAATGAGATACAATTTAGTGTTTCAATGCTGTTCACTGCTTTGGCCCAAGGTAATAGGTCCAGTGTCGGGCATCAGTGACAGTGTCATCATTCCTTCTTAGATATGCCGGTTATTGTGTTGCGTGTCAGAGCCTAAGCAGCTCAGTTGGGAGAGCGTCAGACTGAAGATCTAAATGTTCCGGGTTTCGGCAGTTTTCGTATATGCTTTGAATATCATTGTACCGTTGCACAACTTGCTCAGAACATTTTGTTGATCTTGGAAGTCAGCTTTCGGTAACAGCGACAGAATTGGAATTTGGAGACTCGGAGCGTCAGTTTCTCAGACGTTAAAATGCCGAGGCGGTAGTGTGTTTGGATCGTGAAGGTCGGAGGGTCAGGTTTATTCCCACTTAATTTGCTAGAAGGTTATTTCCAAGAGTGCACAGTGCAAGCAGAAAAAACAGTCTTCGTTTTAAGAGAAATAAAAGAAACAAGTGTCTACGTTGGAGAGCATGTCGATCACACTGCCGGAGCTCACGGGGATTTCAATGACCGGCCAAGCCATTCATTTATGGAGCCGTTACCTCGTGGGTTCCGGACACAGGAAGATTCATCGGCGTGTTCTGATCAAAAGATGTCGAGCGAAAAACACAAGCTCTGCTTCTCCACCGCTAACAAATCTGGAGCTGACTGGAGTACGTACGAGATGCAGAGCAGGGTGCAGCAAAACATTCTGCATGCGGCACGTTTCAGGTTATAAAAACCAGAAGGACGAACGCTGATTACAAAAGAATTAAAGGGTAAAAAAAGTGAAAATAAGAGAAACGAAGAAAAATGTTCAGGAAATTTTGACGGCCAATACTAATCTGAATCCAAAATTATTCTGTGGAGCAGATAGATATCTGAAAAACATCGTCCTACATGTAGGAGTGGTGCCCATTGAGAACAAAATGGAAACTTGCAGGCGGGCGCTGATGGAGCTTTTTACATTTCAAATGAGCGCTACGCATAAGTCTTCAGAAGTAATAGCATTTTTAACAAAGTATTAGTGAGAGGGAAGGTGATTGAGATACTGCATGTGCCAAGGAAACATCAAATTCTAACAAAGTTGGTCATTTTCTCAATTATCCAAGTCAGAAGACCCCTATGGCTTCCTAATAAGGATTTTTGGGGAATGAGTCGACAGAATCGAAGGGTCACTGGTCATAGTCTCCGAATGCTGATTCAATGCGGGTGCCGCTGGAGGAGGAGGCAGTCGCAAATGTTTCTCATCCTTGGAACATGGCCAGTCTGTTCAACCTCAGCGGTGAGAAAGCTTTTGGAAGCAATGACCCGGACCAAAATGGAGAGTCACCAGACGGAAGGTGGACCAATCAGAGCAGAGCAACTCGTATGTTTAAGGCCAAATTGTGTTTAACCAATTCGATCCAGTTTCCGGATGAGGTGACAGATGGAGCTGACGAGGCTAATGCATGGTGTAAATGGTCTTCCATAAAGCGTATGATTGGAGGCCACAGTTGGTAATAGCGTGGATTAAAATTTACATTGATAAAGTGGGTATAGAGATGGTCTCTGAATTTCTCTGTTGTTATTTATTCAAGAGCTATAACTGCGAATGTAAATCATAATTGCCAGTTTTGCACTTGTCACGAGGTGGGCACGGTTTGGACAGCCAAGAAGACAACCTGGGGCAATCGGCTGTCGGAAATTGGATGCAATTTAATATGGACAATGGCAGATACATTAATGTGCGCTATGTTCCATTTTGATGGGAAGGCTGAGAAGAGACGAGATGAATTAAATGTAACTCTTCCGAAAGCGAAACTGGGAGTTTGACGATAAAATTAAATGAACTCAAAGCTTCAATGGACACCTGGGACTGTTCAATGGCTGAAGGAAGGGCAGGACCGGCCACTCACTACCCCTGGGTATTGAATTTTCAGGCGAGACCGAGAAGGATGTAAGAGTAGTGACGTTTACCGATCAGTCAAGGCATGCATTAATTCATTGTTGAAGGGGGATATACCTGAAGCCTCCTCAAAGACCATTTGTTTTGTTTTGATGAATAAGAAGAGTGAAGTCGCTTTTGCTGAGATGTGCTACAGACATCCCAACGGACAGAGGAGACAGAGGGGCTTTAAATTTACCGAAAACTAACTTGGATCTCCATAGCGTAAAATGTTCGGGCGAGAGGATTTTCTGAGATGTGGCCACCAGAGATTTTTGTTGCAGTATTTTCGTGAGATCGAGGGAAAGAGAACCACTGGGGGAATGAATCCTTTAACACGGACCTTAAATTGTGGGAAGGCAAAGTTCATTAAATTAGGGCAGCAGTTGGCAAACTGAGACAGGCTGCATCTACATGTAGGTAAGTCTACATGTGTATTGTTGGAAGAACTCACAGGACAAATAGCAAGAGTTCAGCGCCAACATGTTCCTGCACGGGTGAAAGGCAAGAGTGACAAATGCAGGGGACCCTGGGTGTGTGCAGATATCCAGAGGTGGTTAAAGAGTAAAACCAATAGATCTGTCGCCGATATAGCAGACTAAAGACGGAGAGGACAGTCAAGAGTATAAAAAAGTGTTGGGAGACTTGGAAACGGAATTATAAAGACAAGGATGGGCCACGAAATCACTGGTGGACAGGATTAAGTTAAATCCGAAGGCGTTTCCTAATGTATAAAGGGGAAAAGAATAATCATGGAGAAAAAAATAGGGCACATTGCAGACAACAGGGGCAACCTGTGCGCGTAGACGGAAGGAAAATGTGAAATCCAGAATAAATATTTCACAAAGGAACCGGATTTGTCGAAATAACATTCATCGAAAAGGGCAGTAAAATTCTCTTGTAAGTCTCGATTTGTAAAGAAGAGACTCGATAATTTTACGTACTCAAGGGTGATGTTTAATCCTCAAGAGTCGGGTGTGATTTATCCCAGGCTTTCTTGGGTGGAAAGGAAAGAAGTTTCCACGTTCTAGCTGATTTGCCCATCAGCGCTGGCCACAAGTGAAAAACCAGACAGCAAATGAAGCTCTTCTAAACTAGAAGGGCAGCAGGGAAACGCTTGGCAATTGCAGAATTGTGATCCCAATATCAGTCGTCTGGATATTGTTGGGAAAGCTTCTGAGGGACAGGATTAATGATCACTTGGAAAGGCGGAGACTAACCGGATAGAGCCAGCATGATTTTTTCCATGGTAAATCCGGTCTGAAGAACCTGAGCAAACTTTGAACACGTCGGCTAGGCACGTCCCCCACTCCCCCTTAATGGGGAAGAGATGGAAACATCCACCGAACATTTGAGTCCTTCCCAGGGACAGTCCTCATTGCGATTCCCTGGTCTACTTCGCGTTCCCAGCAGCCACCCCACTCCATACAGCCCCTTTCCTTGCAGCTGCAGGTGGTGCAAGACTTGGCCTTTCATCTGTTCCCTTCCCACCATCCACGACCCGGTGTATTTTTAGGTGGAGCAGCAATTCCCTTTCACTTCCAATCTGGTGCACTGCATTCAGTGTTCACAATGTGGTCTCATTTGCATGAGAAAATAAATCAGAACATTCTTTCTACAGAGAACTTTCATTGTTTTTCTCCTGTACTGTCTTCCAGATCTTGTGCATTCTTTTATCTGTGAGTCACAGTGTTGTACAGTACAGAGATAAGCCCTTCGACTCCGACTGTCCATGGCGAGCGTCAAGTAACCATTGAACTAATCCCTTTTGCTAACACTAGATCAAGAACTTGGAACAACAATATCTTCATTACAAACGTTGATTTCCACTCTCTATGCAAACCAGTACAGATCTCAGTATCTTAATTCGCTCAACACATCTGGGTATCTCGGTACAATGAGCTTCACTGGGATTAATTACCAGGAAATGCATTTACATGCAAAGTAGAAGAGTACAGCGCATTAACTGGCCCATCGGCCCATGATGTCTCTGCCGAGCACGAGGGCAAGTTAAACAAAATCACTTCTATCTGCAGATGACCCATATACTTCCATTCCCTGCATATGCATGTCTCTCCAAAAGCCTCTTGAAAGCCAATACCGTAGTTGCTTCAAGCATTAATCTGGCGGTCTGTCTCAGGCAGTTATCACGGTATAAAATAGGTGCCCGCACACCCTTAAACTACCCCACGCATGTCCTCTGGTATTTGACATTTCCACTGTGTGAAAACAACCGCAGACATGTCCTTTGGTATTTGAAATTTCCACTCTGAAATTGATTGTTACTGTTTGCCTTATAATTCCAGAAACTTGGATCAGTTCCACCTCAGCCTCCAGCACTCCAAATGAAAAAACATGTTTGTTACAACCACTTCTCATCGTTCTTGCCCTGTAATCGAGGAAGCAACCTGGTACCCCCCTCAACACCCTTTCCAAAACCTACCATCCTTCTTGCAATGGGATGAACAAAATTGCTCACAATTCTCCAACTGCAGTCAACAGTTTATACAGCTGCAATACGACCTCCTGACTCTTACACTCAAGGCGCCGACTTATGAAGAAAACATGGCACACACCTACTTTACCGGCCTATCTGCCTGCATGGCGTAGTCCAGGAAGCTATGGACTTGGAGCCCAAGATCCCTCTTCACAACAATGCTGTTGAGGGTCCTGTCATTATCTGTAAATTTTCCTCTAATATTTGATCTCCCAAAGTGCACCTTACCCTTTCTTCACCTGGCATTCCTCGCGGATGTCTGTAACTAATTTATATACTGCATGTATTACCTTCGTCACTGTCCACAACTTGACCAATCTTTGTGTCGTCTGCCAACATAGTAACCCACCTAATAACATGTTCGTTGGAGTCATTTTTGTACATAACAGACATACTGGAGCGTCATTCGCTGCCGTCGACTTGGCGGTGACTGACGCGGCTGTGCGCACAGATCAACACCGTTTCACTCGCGAAGGAGTTCTGTAAATGCAAGAAACTGAGTGTTAAGCTGGTTTATTTTCGGAAAATTCGTCCATGTACTCCGGCGCCTGGATAATCCAATGAAGAGGGAATGTAAAGAACCAAGTGCACTGAAGATTCTGGCCATCCCGGGCTCAATATTGCACTAATTGAAGGGAAACGCCGCGATCCTCCCTCTGACCTGAGCTTAGTTTTTTTTCCTAGTAATATTGTAACTGATATCGCTAGATATTTGACAGTGCATTTGAACTTCACGGAATTTGGATCGTGTTAACCCATAAATAAATGTATTTTTACGGGAATGTAAACTTGACAGCAAATATACAACGTGGCGAAATGCACGTAAAAAACTATTGTGGTGTCTGGGATTTGTTCTGACTATATTATAATACATGAAGTCCAAAACATACACCAACCACAGAAGAATGAAGCTTCCCGAAATGTTGAGGAGTAATATCGCAGACTTCCTTCCGCTCTCTGTCTCTGGGTCACTGTGATTCTCTCCCTGGTTCTGACTCCTCAGTACCTTACGGACCCGACTCGCCACCAAAATATCAGAGTTTTGCGCAGTAAAATGAAAGCGAAAGGTACCAATGGAATATAGAATTTATCAACAATGTCTAATACAATCGACGCCGGCTCGGTATCATAGTTTGAATTTGTTTTACAATCTCACAGCATGTTGTCGATTATCACCGCTGGCTCATAGGAAAAGAGGATGAGGACATTCTTTATACAGAGAACAATGCTGGTCGTTGTCAGAATCACTGTCACAACTTTCGCCTCGCAATACCTTGTTTTCAGTGTCTGGCAACAGACGGCGACAAATCGATCAAAGGTGAAGATGATGGTGAACGAGACGGAACAGTCCGATTCAGCAAAGGGCGACACCGCGATAATACTGCAGACAGGGGTAATTCCCCAGTAAAGCTCCATGTAAAATTAAAAAAATACTGATCGGACAGAATATGGCCTCAGTGATTAAAGCTAGTAGATCCGCGACAGCCATGCCCAGTATGTTACCGAGTCGTGCAGGAGGAGAGGCCGCACTTTCCCCAGAGACAGAATCGCAACTGCTATCAAGTAACCTGTGAATAAAAAAGTGAAAGGGAACTGGAGATTAGGGAACTTCAAATGTAAGAAGACAAAAATGCAAAGATTGAAGGAAAATTCAAAGGAGTGAGGCGGTTTTTTGGTGAATGACTGAAAAACGGCATTGAAACCAATGGTGGACAGACAATGATAATGCATTGAAATTAGCGGTACATTATTTGAAAAATATGAAAATAATAATGCCTTTGAAACTGCCGAACGAAAGACGGTATTAAATGCAAGGAACACGGTTAAATGTTGTCATTGCTCGACCTGCGGAATACGGAGCTTCCATACCAGTGGAACCTAGACCGTCACTGAAATGAAACAAACATCTGGCGAGGGCGGTACATTGTGGAATGGGCTGAAGTCTCGCAGCTCAGAAACCTGCGTTCAAACTTGACCCCCGGTGCTGTTGGTGTGGAATTTGCCAGTTTCCCCTGTGACGAGCTGGGAACCCTCCAAGTGTCACGCTTAACTCCCACATCCAAAGACATGATAATTGGTAGGTTAACTGACCACTGGAAATATTCTCCCACATCGAAGTTGGTGCTGGATGTTACGTTAATCAGCCGTTGTAAAGTGCCGCAAGCGTGGAGGTGAACAATAAACAGGAAGAGTGTGGAGTCGTGTTGATGCGTGCTGAATGTTTGGCCCCGACTTATTGGGCAGAAGCATCAGTCTTCATATATTTAAGAATTATACCTCTTCTGTACTGATCGCAAGTGGCAAAAAAGAGAAACAAATACCGACGTTAGCTTGCAATGGAGTTTATTTCCAGATCTGACCAGCAGAGAGATGAGATAAGTCAAAGTGAATTCAGGAGCAACTTCACTTGTCGGAGTTTATGCCCGGGTGTATATGTTGCAAGGAAAGGATTTTGTGTCAGTGGAGTTCGTACAATAAAACTTGTGTTTGTTATTATTGCCATGAAAGTAAGCTTCTAATTATTCGGATAGACTGGATGCTCTTCCTGATGGGTGATCTCTAGGAGACCTATAAAATTCTTTGATGAATTCTGCAGGTGAAGTCAATGCAGGTTAGAAATGATTCATGAGGCGTTTCTTGCAAAATACGCTGAAATTGATTGGAGTCCTGAACGTGCTGCGGTATGGAATTGTTGATGGAGCAGCGGTTTGGACAGCCATCACAGATAGTAGACAGCGGTTACCGCTGCATATAAAACGAGCCCGACTGTCCTGGACCAGTATGCTCAGTTACATATTCCATATAAACCGAGGATTGCGCACGCACAGATACAAATGTATTCTCAAATTTGCAGGCGCTGATGCAATACTTCGCTCAATTAGCGACATGATTATCACAAAGTTTATTTCCAATAATGTTACAATACTGTTGTTATTATACAATCACTAATCTTTGTGGAACGCAAAGCATGTTGTGTTCATTTCTCTTAAATTCTTATCTTCCTTGATATTCTCCACATCAAGGACAGACGAAACATATTCATTTCACACCTCGTCCACCTTCGGTTGCTCCACATAGACGACCGCTTTGATACATTTGGAAACATATTAATTCCTCAGGTACCCGTTTCCTCTTGATATGATTGCAGAATCTCTCAGGATTCTCCTTTCCTTTATCGTGCCAAAGCTGTCCCATGGCATTTTTTCTGCCCTGCTGATTTCACTGTTAAATGAACTCCTACATGTTCTATGCTGCTCAAGGGATTCGCTTGATCTTAGCTGCCCATACCTGGTCATTTACCCGATATCCTTCTGAAAAAGGGGACCCCTGATACTGTCCTTCACTCTCAAAGGACAAGCTGTCTGTGAATTCTCCATGCCTCACTTTTCAAAAGTCGCAACGTAGCAGGCGTTCTTTTTCCCGCTGCTAACAGCCTCCGGAATCAACCTTTGCAATTTCCTCATTTGATGCCTTCAAAACTTGCTTTGCCCCAATTTTGGACTTCAATTCGTGCGCCATCCATGTATTGTTTTGTTTCAGAACCATTGAACAACTCAGAGAATTATGGTCACATGCCTTAAAAGCGCTGTGCCACTATCACATACGTCACTTGCCGAATGTCATTTCACAGCTGGAAATCAAGTGATTCCCCCTCATTATTTGGGCCATCTACATATTATAATTCCACTGTTGGATCCAAACAACACTGTTACTCTTACCACTCTCCACGATCTTCATGCATATCTCTTCCTCTATTTCCCACCCACCCTTGGAGGGCTTATAATACAATCCTCTCAAAATGATCACCCCATATTATTTCTAATTCACCAACACAACCTCACTGTTCGCTCTACATACTGTAGTGAGATGCTCACTAAACAAAACGCAACTTCCACTCTTCTCTTACTCGACCTCTATCACGCTTGTAACATCTGTATTCTGGATAATTGAGCGGACAGTCCTTTCCCTCCCTTAACAGGGTTCTGTTATTGCTATAATATCCAGATCCATGCACAAGTCTGTGCCCTGATTTCAGCAGCCTTACCCAGCTGCCTTCTTGAATTCAATTAATTGTTATTTAGTGTATCAGACCTTCCTCTCTCCCTCTCTGCCCAGGCCTAACCAGTTTATTGAAGTTGCTTACTTTAACATGTATATTTGCCTCATCTCTCCCACATGCAACACTTCTGTTTGGGGTCAACCCCCTTTCAGACTAACTCATACACTCCAGAGCAGCATGGGCAAATCTCCTCGCCAGGATATTGGTCCCGCTCCAGTTCAAGTGCAACCCGTTCCTCTTGTACCCCAGAGGATATCCCAGTGGTCAGAGAACCTCAACCATTCTGTCTTGCACCTGCTCCTCAGCCACACATTCCTCTGCCACATCCTCCCATTCCTGCACTCTACAGCAGGTGGCACCTGGAGTGATATGGAGGTTACAGCTTCTCAGCTCCTGATTTTCTTAACTTCTGTCTCACTCCCTCTATTCAATCTGCGGGATCTCATCTTTTTCTAGATATAGGTCGTTGGTACCATATTGTTAAGTGGTTGAAATTCAATTCGTGCTGATAGAATTTGGACGGCTGGCACAGATACGGTAGACAGAACGGCATGCCCATGGTATACTTGACTATGAAACAGAGACGGTGATATTTGTTTCCTGATTTCAACGTCATTAATCGCCAGACAAGAAGTCCGGGTTTCCAAATCCAACAGACTTAAAATTACATTAACGGTTTCAGGGGTCAATTCCCCTATTCGTGATGAAGGTGTTCAGATTGACTGCCTTCGCTGGCAGGGATACTGAGTATATGTACTGGGATGTCGTGTTGGAGCTGTACAAACATTTTTAGATCACACTTGGAGAGGTGTGCGCAGTTATGATCACGGAACAGTACAAAGGATGTGGTATTGCTGGAAAAAGCGCCAAGAAATTTACCAGATGTTCGCCTGCAATGGAGGGCTTAAGTTACTAAGAGAGATTGGACAGGCTCAGATTGTTAGCACTGGAGATCAGGGGGCTGAAAGGTGACCTTACAGAGGTTTACAGAGTTCTGATATTCATAGATAGGGTTGGTTGAAACATCTGTTTCCAAGGGTGAGGGTGCTTATAACTGGAAGTGACAGGTTTAATGTGCGGACTTAACAGGAAAACGAGATCCGAGGGTTAAGGTTTTCACGAAGCGCGTGGTGCGTACATGGAACAAGCTGCCTGAGGAGCTGGTAGAACGAGGTACAATTACAGCGTTGAAGGAAGATTTTAAGAGGTGCAATGACAGGACAATGATTGAGCGATCTGGCCCAAATGCAATAAAATGGGATTCACTGAGACAGGCATCTCGGTTGGTATGAACGAATGGGGCAAAGAGTCGTTTCTAGTGCCTCCATAAGAGGAACCGCACCGATGCAGCAGGATGATCCCAGGGTCCCAGAATTAGAATTATGTCTGCAGTCATTGAATACAAATCAGTAAGTTCTAATATTATTGAACTATTCAAGATAAACGAAGTATTTGATGGAAAACAAACGAGAGCAGGTTTGCTCTGTTGATAGAGCCGGCGACAAGATCATGTAAACCTGATGTTTGAACCAATGGCAACAGGCTGTGTGTTCTTTATTTTGGTATTTTTCGGCGAAGAAGGATGTTCTTGCTATGAATGGAGTTCAGGAGTTGTTCATTAACTGATTTCTGGGATGGCAGAAGTAATGTATGAAGAATACGTGGGTCAATTAAGCTTACCGGCATTAGTGTTTGGAAAAAAAAAGAGAGGGCAGTGCAGAGAAATGTGCAAATTTCTTTCAGGACCAGGCAGAATAGATGCAGAAGGATACCACCAATGGAAGCGTATTCTAGGACCAAGGGTAAAAGTCGATGGATAAAGGTAATCCAGCTGAAAGAAATGAGTTGAACCTATGGATTTCTCTACCACAGGAAGCAGTTGGATTCACATCGTTAACAATATTTAAGATGGAGACGGATATTGCTCTTAGGGCCCGAAGAATGAAGCGATATCTCGAGAAAACTGGAATCTGGATGACCAGCATGACGTTACTGAATGGTAGGGCTGCCTCAAAACATTCAATGACACACTCCTGCTCCGTTCTTTTTCTAGTTTCTGATTATTCATTGCAGCAATTTCTCTGCAAAGGACTGAAACTGCTGATGTCTGCTCAACCACAGTGGACGCTACCATGGGAGCTTGGAAAAATGATTGATGGAATTGAGTAAACCCAGATCAAACTCTAGCAGCAGTAATGTTGAACATGAATTGGAACTGGAATTGATTTCTTTTCTTTTTCAATCTTTTAATTAGTTTCCAAATTAATACATATTAATATATAACATCGATGATTGCACATGTAATAAAAAAAGATCAAGAGAATTATCATGGCCTAGATAATCATAAAGAATAATAAAATATTTAAAAAATCTTTAGACCTCACCATCTCTTGTAGATGAATATAATATAAAGAAAGGAAAGAAAAAGATATATTGTATATATAAAAGAAAAGAAAAGAATACCCAAATCAATTTAAAAATTGTAAATCATATACAAATCAATTAAAAATAAAATTTCAAAAAAAAAGAGAGAAAAAAAGGAAAAAAAAACTGGACTGAAATTTCTCAGTAGAAACAGAGCAATCGTATGTCGTCAACTCCGTTCCTCTAAATTGAAAAGTTATTGAAAAAGGATCCATATCATATGAAAATATTGAATAAATGGACTTTTAGCCTTCAAATTTAAGGGAAGGATCAACAGTTCACTCCTAATTTTTTCCAAGTTTAAACATGATATAGTTTGGGAAAACTATTGAAAAGTAATAAAGGGTATTGGATCCTTCCATTTAAGCAAATGGATCGGTTTGGCCATTATGTGACATAGGCAATCATACAGTAAGCGGGAGCAGAGAAATGACCAGACTCTGTCCCTCCTAATCCAAAAATTGCAGCGATAGGGTGAGGAATTGATTTATTACTGTCACTGGCACAGAGATACAGTGAAAAAAATTGTCTTGCATACCGATCAGACATATCAATTCATTACACAGTGCATTGAGGTGCGCACAGTAAAATCAATGCCGAATGCAAAGTAAAGTGTCCCAGCCACAGAGAAAGTGCATGCAGGTAGACAATAAGGTGCAAGGTCATAACAAGGTAGATTGATAAGTCAAGAGTCCATCTTATGGTACTAGTGAACCGTTAAATTGTCTTATCACAGTGGGATAGAAGCTGTCCTTCAGCCTGCTGTTACGTGATTTCAGGCTTTTTTATCTTCTGCCTGATGGGAGTGTGGAGGAGAGAGAATGACCCGGCTGGGTGAGGTCTTTGATTATTCTGGCTTCTTTACCAAGGCAGTAGAAATTACATGCAAAGTCCATGAAGGGGATGCTGCAGTTTCTTGCGGTCCCGGGAAGGGCAGTTGCCTTAACAAGCTGTGACATATCCACATAGGATGCTTCCTATGGTGCATCAATAAAGGTTGGCGAGGGTCAAGGACATGCTGAATTTCTTTAGCCTCCCGAGGAAGTAGAGGCGCGGGTGGCATCTCCATCTTTGTACCATAAGAATTTATTGGTGTTGTTCACTCCAAGGATATTGAAGCTCTGAACCCTCTTGATCTCTGGACAATTGATGTTGACAGGTGCATGTACCCCGACCCCTTCCGAAAGTCAATGACCAGCTCTTTTATTTTGCTGAAATTGATGGAAAGTTTGTTGTCAAGACACCATGTCACAAAGTTTTCTATCTCCTTACTGTACTCTGACTCATCGTTATTTGCGATTCGGCCCACGACGCTGGTACAACCTGCAAACTTGTAGATGGAGTTAGAGCAGAATCTGGTAACACAGTCATAAATGTATAGAGAGTATACGTAGCCTTGTGGGGCACCAGTGTTGAGAATAATCATGCGGGAACTCTTTCTGCCTATCCTTACTGACTGCGGTATGTTGGTCAGGAAGTCAAGGATCCAGTTGCAGAGGGAGGTGTAGAGTTCCAGGTCTCGGAGTTTCGTGATAAGTTTCCTTGCAATGATAGTATTGAAGGCAGAGCTGTAGTCAATATAAAATAACCTAACGAAATTTTCTTTACTGTCCAGATGCTCCAGAGATGAGTGCAGGACCTGGAATATGGCATCCACTGTTTGTATAGCAATCGTCAAGGGGTTTGGCCCCTGCTGGGACAGGAGACGTGATGGAAGCATTTTAATTTGGCCTGGTTGAAGTCACCTATAATGGCGAAGAGGGTATCAAGATGTCCTGTTTCAATGCTGTTGACCACAGAGTATAGTTCATTGAGTGCAGGGTCTTGTCTGTCTGGGGTAGAATATAGACTGTTGCCAGGATATTGAAGTCAACTCCCGTGGCTGGTGCTATAGGCGGCACTTCACAGTTAGGTATTCCAGGCTGGGTGATCAGGAACTTGCCAGGAGTGTCACCAATCATTAAGAAGCAGACCTCTCCGCATCTGAATCAACAGTACGATCCACTACACACTTGAACGGAAAAAAAAATCTCCTGTCCTCACAGTTTGACCTCCATGTGACTCCTGGCTCAACGGTAAACTTGATTCTGTTCTACCCTCTGAAATCACCCACACGCCACTCAGTTCACTGATCTATATGGGCAATAAATGGAAGACTTGCCAGCAACATCCCACGGAGAAAATAAAAGTATAAAGTACTCTCACCAATGTTAATAGAAACGGTTTTTATCTGTGCTTTTCGCACCACATGTACAATACGACAGGTGACTTTAAGGAACTTTGGTTACTGTTCCTTATCGCTGTGTTCTTTGCAGTCCAGTTACATTGTCTTCGGGTCCATAGATTAAACACCTTGTCTTCACATCAGATTGAAAGACTCCAATTGTCTCTTTCTGTGGGCAGGAATTCCACTTTCATGCGACAAATCCGCTCACCGGTTCCCCTCTCCCACCCCACTGAACATCTTTTAAAAACGGACAAAATGTTTTATTGCCAATACTTTGCAGTGGTGAAGCACATCTTTCTCCACTGATGGCCAGTCTCACATTACAGCAGGTGTTGCTGAGCAACCTACACGCGGATTGTGAACGTTCTGTGTTTTTTTTCACACTAATGATGCTTTATGTGCATAAGTCTTCAGTTGTTGTTGCTCAGGCCAAGTCCATTATTAAACCTTCCCTCATCACTACAGCTTCTGACCGGTCAAAGCACCTCAAGACAATTCCACTACAATTCTGGTGCAGAACCAGTTTCTTCCATCTCTCCAGCGTTTAACACACCATGCACGCTTGCAATGATTTCTCCATTAATAACGAGGAGTATTGCAGAGGAGGCGGTGACTGATCCACTTGTTGAAACTTTTTTCCTATCTCCAGGGAAGCCAAATCTCAATTTGGGACCTTATCGTTGGAGAAGATTCTGCTTACTCCCGTGATCACGGATACCCCACTACTATTACGCTCCTATTAGCTCTGTCCAGACTTCCAATAAGCAAGGCTATTCTCTGGGCAACCTCCAGCTCACCACGTTCCTCAGAAAATACTCTGGATTCACTCATTACTTTAGTGCACATCAAGATTTCCAACAAGAGGTACGTCAGACAATAATGTTATCTCTTCCATCATTGAGTGTGCTGCCTCCACATATGTTAACTATCTCCCTTTGCTTTACAGTCCCATTGCTATTTCCGCTTCTGTGAATTGCGGTTCCTGCATTAGTTCCAGACGCACAGTCAAGGCTATGTGATTTTGAAGAATTCTGTTACGTACCAGTGTCCATTTTTGTTGAGGTCACTGATTCTCCTCCCCTGTCTTCACCTTCAGCCATGTTGGGGGCAGGAGTTGCCCGATTGTTGTGCTCTATAATAAATACATAATTATCATCAGGATAAGGTACAAATTAAGATGAGAAGGAAAACATTAATTGAACCGAGGTATGCATTGCCAGTTTCACCTTGGCCTATTCTCTCGGGTCACACAATTTCTAAACCTGCACTATCCTAGTATTAACACCCATTTCCGGACTCTCCCGGACATCTGTCCACAGTATCCCTGGCAATCCTGTTTCACAAACGTGCTGCAGATAACTGATCTGGCGACCAGACTGCAGATCACCGTAGGGCCCGCTGGCCTTTTACTTAGTGGAAAGAAGTGCCGGTTTCCATACTGTATCTGTGTCTGATTTTTCAAGGCAGATTTAACTAGACACTGAAATTAAGAAGTCAAAGGGTGAAAATAAGAACGTGGTTCCATGACCAGGGCTGGATTAACTACGATATTGTTCAATGGAAAATTAGGCTTAAGTGATTAAACAAACTGGATTTTATTTGGTATCAATGGTCCCGGGGCAGCTTAATGAAGTAAATAACCAAGATATTGCCAGAGTCCGTCATGGAGAAGGCCGCCTTCCTTCGAAAGTACCAGGGTCATGAACTTAATGCATGTTGGAGGTTTGGGGAGATGAAAAAAATCATTTTCCCATCCAGATGAATGGGAAATCACAGGTCCAAAATGCAAATATGAAAAGATGTCAGAGACAGCTACGCACACCAGGAATTATATTTGAGTAGACATTGTGGAAGTGAGATGGAGAACTGGTTTCAGATTGGCACAGTAACATTGGGCCGAATGGCTGCTTCCAGCGCCTAAAATCATTAAAGTTACAATTGTTCTCAAACACCTGGGGAGTGGGAGAATCCCTGCTGGAGAGGAGAGACTTTCAACTCGTTCAGAACTGTTGGAGGTGGTCGGGGCGAGAAGCACTTCCGGCCCGCAGCCACCAGTGCTGAACTCCTTGGAAACAGATCCCAGGTCCTCAGCCAACCGTTTGTCAACATCCGGATCTCTTCCACTGGGGCGTAAAAGCACAACAGGTCCAGCGGAAATGCCCACCGATGGGAACATCATTTCTTCGTCCCACTGACATCTCGCAGCTCCGACCACCAGACCGCAGGCAGAGGTTCCGTCCTGAGGCCTGGTTCCGTGGAAAACCTGTCGACTTCTTCACTTCAAGTCAAATCGGTGGGGAGGAAAGAAATGTCTCCCCAGGTTGGTAATTCGCCAGGGTCAGGCTGTGCACGTAACCGCGAGTTAGGCCGTGTGAACTCTCGCAGGAAGACTGGGCTCCGCTCAGCGAGTAACAGAAACGGGATGGAGTGATCGTCCATGTAAAATCCCCTGATTTGCTTTTGGGAGAATCAGCTCCAGCCTCAGAACCATGGGTTGGATCCCAATCCCAGTCCCGCCACAGAATTCAGTCCCAGTAATATGGAAGTGTTGTATATTCGTCTCCGACAAAACACAGCCTGTATTCATCAGACGATTTATATTTGCATTCATCTGGGTTCACAACATGAAAATAAAACAAATGTCCCCTTGAGCCTGCACCACCACCAAGATCCCGGCTGATCTTGCACCTCAGCATCATTCCCTGCCGTATCCCCACATCCTTGTTTCCTATAATATCCTGATATCTCTTACTCTCTGTGTTCAACGAGCTCAGTAAACGAACTTCCACAGCTCTCCAGCAAAGGGAATCTAAAGGTTCACTGTCCCCGAGTAAAGGCACTTGTTCCCATCTCATTTCCAAATGGCCAGCCCTTATTATGAGACTGTGACCCCTAGATCTGCGCTCCTCAACAAGATGAACATCCTCCCTGCATCAAACGGAAGTGTTTTATATTTCCATCAGATCAGCTATCATTTCCCCAAGTTCGAAAGCATACTGACTCTGCCCTCATTCTCTCCTCAGATGACACAGCTGAAATGCAAGGAAAAAGTCTGACAAAACTTCATCCATTCCCACAATAGTAACAGATTAAAAAAAAAGCACACACACATAACATTCCGGGTGCGGTCTAATCCCACGGGCCTATTATAACTATAGAGAGACAAATTTAATCGTGTATTCAAGTTCTCTCATCCTTTAATTAGCTATTATCACTGCTATATTTTAACGTCTACCGATCCAGAATAATTATTTAGAATTTTGGCCATTTCTCTAGTTCACGGTGCTGACGTCCCAGTCGAATTCTTCAAGACATTGCCGTTTACTTTATCTATTCACTTCCTTTGTATACAACTATGGAATATCTGTGTGGTTTTATTATTATTAGCCGCCGTATTATATACTCCATCTTATCTCTCATTTTAATCATCTTTTGCTGATTTCTTAGAAAGATAAAATCTCTAATGTACCAACATTATGTCTTGCATCCAATTGTATAACTTCCTTGAGAGAAGAATGTTACCAACTTCCATCACGGATTGGAAGGTGCACCTTTCCAATTGTGCCTTTCTTTGTCACCAGAGTATTCCTTTGTGGGGATTTATGAAGATTTTACTGAAACATCTAATAACATTAACAGTATTGTGTCTTCTCTTTCACTTTAATAAACTCCTAAATTAACCGCCGTTGGTGTACCCTTATCATGGAACCTTTGCTTCGAATCAGAATATTTCTTTGCTGATATTTAGGCGTCTTCCCCTTTGCATAGTCTACTGTAGCAAACTCTACCATTTTATTTTCCTTCATTTAAATTTTTGACAAATATCTAGACAATTGGGACTTGACAATTACCTAGACAATTACCGAGACAATTGGGCCTTTTTTCCCGGCTAGGTGGGTCCTGTTCCGACGGGACGGTTTGCAACTGAACTGGAAGGGGACTAACATACTTGCGGGTAGCTTTGCTAGTGTTGTTCAGGGATGGGGGTTTAAACTAGATTTGCAGGGGGAGGGGAACCGGATTGTTAGAGCAGACAGTGAGGTGAAGGAAGATAATGGACATGCGAGGACTGCAGGGATAGACAGAAATCAAAGGTGTGTACGTGATAGAAATGTTCTAACGTGCATCTATTTCAATGCAAGGAGTATTGTAGGTTAGGCAGATGAGTTTAGGGCGTGGATTCGCACATGGGATTACGACATTATTGCTACTAGTGAGACCTGGTTGCATGAGGGGCAGGACTGGCAGCTTAATGTTCCGGGATTCCGTTGTTTCAGTCGCGATAGAGGGGAAGGGATAAAAGGGGGAGGAGTAGCATTACTAGTCAGGGAAAATATCACAGCTGTGCGTAGACAGGACAGCGCGGAGGGTGCGTCTGCAGAGGCCATATGGGTGAAGCTGAGGAACAGGAAAGGTGTGGCCACACTAATAGGGTTGTATTATAGACCGCCCAATAGTCAGAGAGAATTGGAGGAACAAATCTGTCGTGAGATAGCAGACCGGTGCAAGAAACAGAAAGTTGTAATAGTAGGGGATTTTAACTTTCCACATATTGACTGAGACTCCCACACTGTGAAAGGGCTGGATGGCTTAGAATTTGAAAATGTTTTCAGGCAAGTTTTCTCAATCAATATATAGAGGTAGCGACGATAGAAAATGCAATACTTTATCTCTTATTAGGGAACCAGACAGGTCAGGTGACAGAAGTATGCGTAGGTGAGCATTTTGGGTCCAGTGACCATAATGTCATTAGTTTCACGTTAATTATGGATAAGGACAGGTCTGGTCCTCGGGTTGAGGTTCTAAATTGGAGAACGGCCAATTTTGTGGAAATGAGAAAGGATCTGGGAAAAGTGGATTGGGATAAGTTGTTTTCTGGCAAGGATGTGTTCAGTAAGTAGAAGGCCTTGAAAGGCGAATTTTTGAGAGTGTGAGTTTGCATGTTCCTGCCAGGATTAAAGGCAAAGTTAACAAGAATAGGGAACCTTGGCTTTCAAAAGATATTGTTGTTCTGGTTAAGAAAAAGAGAGAGGTGTATAGCTGGTATAGGCAACTAGTAACAAATGAGGTACTTTAAGAGTATAGAAAATGTAAGAAAATACTAAAAAATGAAATCAGGAAGGCAAAAAGACAACATAAGGCTGCTTTGGAAGATAATGTAAAGGAAAACCTAAAGGGTTTATACAAGTATATGAAGAGCAAAAGGATAGTAAGGGACAATATTGGTCCCCTAGAAGACCAGAGTGGATGTCTATGTGTGGAGCCTCAGGAGATGGGGGAGATCTTAAACAGTTCTTTTGCATCAGTATTTACTCAGGAAACGGACAATGGTAGGAAGGGAAACAAACAATAGTGTCATGGAACATATACAGATTAAAGAGGAGGAGGTGCTTACTGCTTTACAGCGAATAAAGGTAGATAAATCTCCCGGGCCTGACAAGATATTTCCTCGAAACTGGAGAGAGATGAGTTTAGAAATTTCAGGGGCCCTGACAAATATATTTAAGATGTCCTTAGCAACGGGTGCGCTGCCGGAGGACTGGAGGGTAGCTCATGTATTCCCGTTGTTTAAAAAAAAGTCTCTAAAAGTAAACCAGGTAATTACAGGCCGGTGAGCCTGACATCAGTAGTCGGTAAATTATTGGAAGGTGTTCTAATAGATCGGATATACAAGTATTTGGACAGCCAAGGGCTGATTTAGGATAGCCAGCATGGCTTTGTGCGTGGTAGGTCGTGTTTAACGAATCTTGTAGAGTTTTTCGAGGAGGTTACCAAGAAAGTAGGTGAAGGAAAGGCAGTGGATGCTGTCTACATGGACTTTAGTAAGGCCTTTGACAAAGCCCCACATGGGAGGTTAGTTCATCAGGTTCAATCACTAGGTAACCATGGAAAAGTTGTAAACTGATTCGAAATTGGCTGTGGGAGAAGACATAGAGTGCTAGTGGATGATTGTTTCTCAGATAGGAGGCCTGTGACTAGTGGTGTGCCTCAATGATCTGTGCTGGGGCCATTGTTGTTGGTTGTCTATATCAATGCTCTAGATGATAATGTGGTAAATTGGATCAGCAAGTTTGCTGATGACACGAGGATTGGAGGCGTAGTGGACAGCGAGGAAGGATTTAAAAGCTTTCAGAGGGATATGAACCAAATGGAAGAATGAACCAGAAAATGGCAGATGGAATTTAATGCAGACAAGTGTGAGGTGTTGCAGTTTAGAAGGACAAATCAAGGTAAGACACACACAGACGATGGTAGGGCACTGGGGAGTGCGGAAGAACAAAGAGATCTGGGAGTTCAGATACATAATTCCCTGAAAGTGGCGTCACAAGTAGACAGGGTTGTAAAGAAGGCTTTTGGTATCCTGCCATTCATAAATCAAAGTATTGAGTATAGGAGTTGGGATGTTATGGTAAGGTTGTATAAGTCACTGGCGAGGCGAAATTTGGAGTATTGTGTGCAGTTCTGGTCACCTAACTATAGGAAGGATATCAGTATGATTGAAGGAGTTCAGAGGAGATTTACTAGAATGTTGCCGGGTCTTCAGGAGTTGAGTTACAGGGGAAGATAGAGCATGTTAGGACTTTATTCCTTGGAGCGTAGAAGAATGAGGGGAGATTTGATAGAGGTTTACAGAATGATGAGGGGCATAGACAGAGTTAATGCGAGTAGGCTCTTTCCACCTGGATTAGGAAAGAAAAGTACGAGAGGACATGGCTTTAGGGTGAAAGGGGAAAGGTTTAGGGGGAACATTAGGGGGAACTTCTTCACTCAGAGAGCGGTGGGAGTGTGGAACGAGCTGCCATCTGATGTAGTAAATGCGGGCTCACTCTTAAGCTTTAAGAATAAATTGGACAGGTAAATGGAAGGAAGAGGTCCGGAGGGTTATGGACTGGGTGCAGGTAAGTGGGACAAGCGTAATAACGTTTCGGCACAGACTGGAAGGGTCGAATGGCCTGTTTTCTGTGCTGTATTGTTCTATGGTTCTCTGATTCTATCAGACCCGCGTATCTCAGCCTCAGTCTGAATTTGAAATTATATTAAACTCCAACGATTCTTTCCCAGGACATATTTTACTGATGTAAGTAATTAATGCTGTCTCATTAGACACCACAGGTAAAATACCCTGCACCCTGGTTGGTTCTGCAGCATACTGCTCCAGCAAACCATCCTGTATGCAGTCCATGAATTTATTCACATTTGCCAATTTCATTTGTCAATCTATGAGATATTTTGAATTTTCAATGATTTCAGCAGCGCATTTTCTGCAAGAGCTATTGTTTCAAAGTCGAGTTTTGTCGAGGTTATTGTCAGGTGCACAAATGTAGGTATGTACAGGTGCAATGAAAAGCATCACAGGCACACTGCGTTAGAAACACAACATTGATAGGAAAAACATAAACACAAATGATGCAAACTCAAACCATAAAGAACGCAATTAGAACAATAAAAATGAAGTCAATTGTCATGAAAATTGTTCAAAGCAGTTATAGGGTCGCAATCCAGAGGGAATGATTGCGATTATGCCTATTGGTTTAAGAACCGAGTGATTGAAGGGAAGTGGCTGTTCTTGAAACTGGTGATGTGGGGCCAGGTGTCTGTATGTACTGGGAGAAGATGGCATGGCCCGGATTGCAGGGATTTTTTTTATGACAGGTGTTGCCTTCTTGAAGCAGCGCTTCATGAAGATACTTCCGATACACTACGGGCAAATCCTGCTGGTGCGGAGGGAGGTGCCGTAATGTATTGGGCCGAGTCCACTGAAGTTTGCCGCTCAGTTTAATGTGAGCACTGTCTTTCAGTGAAGCTCTGTGAGCGGTCAACACTCCACTCCCACCCACTGCTACTCCAGTCACACTCTTTCTCATCTCCATCGGCACACGTTTCAGATCTCATTCTGCAGACCTTGTTTCCGTTGAATTCTTCGTAGAATCCTCACAGCACGGAATGAAGTTGTTCAGCCCCGCTGCCTAACGTCAATTCCAGCTTGATCAAACCCACCACCTCCAGGTGGATCTTAAGTACAAGATCTCTGATGAATCCTACATCATTACAGAGACACACATAGTGTTTCCTACTACTAATAAAGCACAACTGAACCCTGCCTCTGATATATTCCTTAACGTCCACCCTGCCTATTTTCCCCTTTGGCCTGTTATTTTGGAGGGGGCATTGCATAATCTGGAATATTGAGCATTCTGTCCTGGTCACCCTGAAACCACATCTCCGTAATAGATATTACAGCATAATAATCAGTCGATGGTTTCGGAAATAATAAATAAGATCCATCGGGGTTTTCATGTAGACACCCAAAAGACGTTCGACAAAGTTCATCATAAGAATCAAAGAGCTGACGTGAAAGCTTTCACACGTGGAATTGGAGGGAAATCATTTGCTTCGTGGAAGTAATGTGCTTGGTAGGAAACTGAACGACTGGTGAGTGAAAATGACAAATGACGTTAATTGGCAATGTAGTGTATGACGTGAGCGAATGTGGATCAGGGATGGGAGCGCTGGATATCGTCATGTCATGATATTTTTTTCTGACCGAAATAAGTGATGCAGTGGAAAGGGACGTAAACATGAATTCCATAAACACAATGTAATGAAGATAAAGGGAACTGACTGAATGCTCAAGAATGTTGTAAATCAAATATCCGACAAGAAGAATGTGAAATCAGAAAGACTGGAACAATTATTGTTGAAGTCCAGAATATTCCAGAATACTTTGAAGAATCTGTCTTAACATACGTCTCAGTGCCACTTTTAGAATCTAACCATAATAGCTTTGAACAGATGAATGTTTTCTGAAATTATAATCAGGTTTGACTATTCAGTGGAATCCTTTGAGGATGTGAATAAACAGGGGATTCTCGGGGCTGTCGTGTGTCTTTATTTACGGCCGGTTTTCGACAAGAACTTTGATTAACACGGTTACAACACGTGGAATTGTGGCTGATGTACAGACATAAATGGAGGGTTGTTTATTTCATACGATAAGAAGTATTGGAATAAACAAATCTTCCTCGGCTTGGCAGGTTGAGTCCAGTAGAGTACAACATATACTTGTGCTGAACACCAGCTATTCAGGATTTATATAAACAAATTGGCTGCGAGATCGAAATGTCTTATTTCCTCGCGTTCTGACGCTACTAAGCTAAGTTGTTTTGTGAGGACAGACTTGAATTCAAGAAGGCTTAGAAGGAACGGAGACAAGCTGAATGAATCGCAAAGAAGCAGAGGATGGAGTATGATTCAGAAAAATGCGAGGTCTTCCGCTTCAGTGCACATACCGAAAAGCAGAGTATTTGTTAAATCGCGAAGAATAGATCGCGTGCATATTAAAAAGAATGTTTTCTACAAGCCAGTGACGGTCCAGCATGCAGATGGAAAGAACAATTAGGAATACCAACGGTATGTCAGCCGTTTATTGACATAAGGATTGCAATATTGGAATAAGTGTGTTGTTACTGCAGGGGGGACTGGTGAGACTTCATCTGACATTCTGTCTGCACTTTTGTTCTTCATTCCCAAGAAGAGATTTACGCAACAGAGAGGAAATGCAGAGAAAATTCATCAGACTGGTTCCAAGCTGGCGTGTTTGACATATAAGTATGGACTGAGAACATAGCAGCAGTATTCTTCACAGTTTGGAAAAATGGGAGAAGATATCATTGAAGTTTACAGATTGCTTAAAGTGCTTGACAGGTTCGATGAAAGGGGGACATTTCCCCAGGACTGCTGATATTTCCGAGGGGGGAGAGCATTTTGACAATGATGTCGGGTATTTAGGACCGAAAACAGGATATATCTCTTCGCTCACAAGCGGTAAACTCTGGACAGATGACTGTGCAGTTTTATATTTATTCTCTACAAAGATAGGGAAGTGTCTAAACATTGTGAACCAAGAGATAGGTCGACAAAATGGTGCGAGGCTGAAGACCAGGCATTGTCTTGATGAGTGGCAGAGGAGGCAATGAAGTAAACCTTTGGTGAGGCCTCACGGTGCAATTTTGATCTCTTGCCGAAGGAGGGTTAAACCTGCCCTGGGAGCATGTCGTCAGATTGATACATGGGATCGGAGGATTGGCACGGGCAGAGTGGTTTTATACATTCTGGTTCTTACAGAATAAAATATCCAAACAATTACATGTTTTTTTCCAGAGGCTGAGGCTGATTGATCTGGCGGGAGAGCCAGAGCTGGGCCGTGGAAGTTTGGTATTATATTAACAGAGGCAAGGTAAGCATTGAGAGGCCATATGTTTTGTGTTGTGAATGAACAGTTCATGAATACGTTGAAGATCCAAGGACACAGAACCATAGAACCATAGAACAATACAGAACAATACAGGCCCTTCGGCCCACCATGTTGTGCCGTCCTTCAACCACACCTAAGACTATGTAAATCCTTCCTCCCACATATCCCTCTATCTTAAATTCCTCCATATGCTTATATAACAATCTCTTGAACTTGATCAACGTATCAGCCTCGACCACCACCCCAGGCAGTGCATTCCATGCACCAACCACTTTCTGGGTGAAAAACCTCCCTCTGATATCTCCCTTAATCTTTCCATCCATTATCTTAAAGCCATATCCTCTTGTTTTGAGCACTGGTGCCCTGGAGAAAGAGGCGCTGGCTGTCCACTCCATCTATTCCTCTTAATATCTTGTATTCCTCTATCATGTCTCCCCACATCCTCCTTCTCTCCAATGAGTAAAGCCCTAGCTCCTTTAGTCTCCCCTCATAAGCCATGCTCTCCAATCCAGGCAGCATCCTGGTAAATCTACACTTCACCCTCTCCAATGCCATCGCATCCTTCCTATAATGAGGCGACCAGAACTGGACACAGTACTCTAAGTGTGGCCGAACCAGAGTTTTGTAAAGCTGCATCATTACTTAGCGGCTCTTAAGCTCTATCCCACAACTTATGAAAGCTAACATCCCATTAGCTTTCTGAACTACCCTATCTACCTGTAAGGCGACCTTCAGTGATCTGTAGATATGAACCCCCAGATCCCTCTGCTCCTCTACACTGCCCAGAATCCTGCCATTTACCTTGTACTACGCCTTGGAGTTTGTCCTTCCAAAGTGTACTACCTCATACTTCTCCGGATTGAACTCCATCTGCCATTTGTCAGCCCAGCTCTGCATCCTATCAATATCCCTCTGTAAGCTTCAACAGCCCTCCACACTATCCACAAAACCACCGATCTTTGTGTCACTTGCAAACTTGCTAACCCACCCTTCCACCCCCTTATCTAAGTCACTAATAAATATCACAAGAAGTAGAGGTCCCAGAACGGATCCCTGCGGGACACCACTCGTCACAGCCCTCCAATCCGAATGCACTCCCTCCACCACAACCCTCTGCATTATACAGGCAAGCCAATTCTGAATCAACACTGCCAAGCCTCCTTGGATACCATGGCTTCTGACCTTCTGAAGAAGCCTACCATGCAGAACCTTATCAAACGCCTGACTAAAATCCATGCAGACCACATCCACTGCACTACCCTCATCAATCTTGCTGGTCACCTCCTCAAAGAACCCTATCAGGCTTGTGAGGCAAGATCTTCCCTTCACAAAGCCATGCTGGCTGTCTCTGATCAGTCCATGATTCTCATAGATCCTATCTCTTAGAATCCTTTCTAACAGCTTACCCACCACAGACGTGAGGCTCACAGGTCTGTAATTCCCCGGACTATCCCTACTACCTTTTTTTGAACAAGCGGACAACATTCGCCACCCTCCAGTCATCCGGCACCATCCCCGTGGACAACGAGGACTCGAAGATCCTAACCAACTGTGCAGCAATATACTCCCTCGCCTCACGAAGAAGCCTGGGGAATATTTCGTCAGGCCCAGGGGACTTACCTGTCCTAATAGTTTCTAACAACTCCAGCACATCCTCCCACCTTTGTCTTCAATCGCACCTACCTTTACTCGAGCCATCCTTCTGCTCTTCATGTACGAGAAAAACACCCTTGGGAATCTCCTTAACCCTACTCGCCAAAGCCTTTTCATGTCCCCTTCTCGCTCTCCTCAGTCCCTTGTTAAGTTCCTTCCTCGCTACTCTATATTCCTCACGAGCCTTGTCTGATCCTTGCTGCTTACACCTTATGTATGATGACTCTGCTTCCGAACTAGTTGTTGCACCTCTCTTGTCACCCACTGTTCCTTCACCCTGCCATTCCTTCTCTGCCTCACCGGGACAAATTTATCACTAAAATCCTGCAAAAAATCCCTGAACATCGACCACATCTCCATAGTACATTTCGCTTCAAAAATATCCTCCCAATTTACACTCTCCAGTTCTCGCCTTATAGCCTCATAATTCCCCTTTCCCCAATTAAATATCTTCGCTTCCTCTTTGCTCCTATCCCGGTCCATGACAATTCTAAAGGTTATGGAGCAATGGCCACTGTCTCCCAAATGCTCACCCACCGATAGATCTGTTACCTGTCCCGGTTCATTACATAAAACTAGATCTAATATGGCATTCCCTCCAGTCGGCCTGTCAACATACTGCGTCAAGAATCCGTCCTGGACACACTGAACAAACTCCGCCCCGTCTAAACCTAAGCAGGTGCCAATCAATATTTAGAAAGTTGAAGTCTCCCATTATAATCACCCTGTTATTTTCGCATCTTTCCAAAAACTGCCTCCCAATCTGCTCCTCAGTATCCCTACTGATACCGGGGGATCTATATAATACACCCAGGAGCATAACTGCTACTTTCTTGTTCCTAACCTCCACCCATATTGACAATAGAGAGGATCCCTCTACATTATCTACCCTTCTGCAGCCGTAACAGTGTCCCTGACCAGTATCGCCACCCCTCCTCTTCTTCTCCCCCCATCCCTTTTAAAACACTGAAAGCCAGGAATATTTAATATCAATTTCTGCCCTGATGTCAGCCATGTCTCTGTAATAGCCACAATATCGTAGTCCTATGTACTTATCCAAGATCTCAGTTCTTGTCCCTTATTCCTGATGCTTCTCGCATTTAAGTAAATGCACTTTAGCCCATCCACCTTTCAATTTTTATAGCCTTCCTCAGAGCCTCTCTACCTGTCACATCTGACTTTTCCCCATCCTCTTCTTCCTCTGACCAACTCCTCTGGTTCCCTTCCCCCTCGCAATCTAGTTTAAACTTTCCTGAACCACTCTAGCAAACCTGGCCGCGAGGCTATGCCCCCCCCCCCCCCCACCTCAGGTTCGGATGTAACCCGTCCTCACTGTACAGGTCCCACCTTCCCCAGAAGAAATCCCAATGATCCAAAAATCCTCCCTCCTGCAACCAGCTCCTCAGCCCCGCACTTATTTCCCATCTCCTCCTATTCCTGCCTTCACTATCACGTGGCACTGGCAGCAATCCCGAGATTGCGACCCTTAAGGTCCTGTTCTTCAGCCTTCTGCCTAGCTCCCTAAACTCACTTTTCAGCACCTCATCCCTCTTTCTGCATATGTCGTTGGTACCAACATGAACCATGACTTCTGGCTGTTCTCCCTCCCGCTCAAGAATACTGTGGACCCGATCAGTGACATCCCGGACCCTTGCACCTGGGAGGCAACATACTATCCAGGATTCATGCTCACTGCCACAGAACCTCCTGTTTCCCTGACTATCGAGTCCCCTATCACTACTGCCTTCCTCTTCTCCTCCCTTCCCTTCCGAGCAGCACGACTGGTCCCAGTGCCATAGACCTGGCTACTGCTGCTAGGCCCCGGCAGGTCATCTTCCCCAACAGCCTCCAAAGCGGAAAACCTGTTATTGAGGAGAACAGCCTCCGGGGTCCTCTGTTGTATCTGCCTGTACTTTTTCTTTTTCCAATATATGGATTTCTTGGAGACTCGTAACATCAGGAAGCAGGGGAAGGAATCGAGGAATGGAGCAGTTGAATGGAAGTGGAAGCAGTCATTGTAGTTAATTATGAACCAGGTTAGAGGGGTTAAAACATGCTTCTTTGCAACTTCATGGAGCAATTTAAATGAGCTTTGCTTAGGAATACGAGGACCATCTAGCTCAGAGACTGAACATTCACCCACCAGTATGAATAATTCCCCCACCCCCGAGAACTACATTACCCAGCTACCAATGTGACTCTGTTTCCGTTCTTTGTTTGGTTGACTACCCGCTACAACAAGCAAATATTATGATCCGTAGGAGAGGAATGCATGATGTTGTCTCTTGCCTTACCTTTGAGCTGAGCAGGTCGTTCAGATAAGCCGTCCATGAAATTCAAACGCCACGTGGGATCAGTAGCTGTTGAAATCAGAAGAGAAATATCAGTTTCGTGTGAAATGCCGACGAAATATGCAGATTTTGTAGCTATTGGATACTGTGTGATTTTAGCATACCGAGCTCTTTCATCTCTTCAAACAGTGTCCAATTTTGGTAAAAGGTGGCGCATTTTCAAAAAGGATTTCCATATCAGACTGTGGGTGCGAGGGTCTTTCTCCACCACAAAGTTGAGCAGGAGTTTAGACCCATCCAGCCGGTTTTTCCTCTCCTTGAGCTTAATAACTTCCTGTGAAGAATAACAACAATTGTTAATCGGGTTATAATTGTCACATGTAACAAGATACAGCGGAAATCTTTGTTTTACATGCCATTCATACAGATCAAAGTATCTGGCACGGATGGTATCCCTGGCCGTCTCCTCAGATCCTGCGCAGATCATCCGGCTGGCGTATTTGCAGACCTATTTAACCTCTCCCTGTTTCAATATGAGGTTCCCACTTGCTTTATGAAGATCACGATCAGTCCGGTACCAAAGAAAAAGAAAGGCAATCTGCCTTAATGACTACCGGTTGGTATCTCTGGCATCTTCCATCATTAATGGCACGCATTAACTCCAGCTTCCCATACAATCTCAACCGACTGCAATTGGCCGACCGCTTTAACAGGTATGCGACAGACACCATCTCCCTGGCCCTACACTCATCTCTGTAGCTTCTGGACAGTAAAGACACTTACGTTAGACTATTGTTTATTGACTACTGCTCCACGTTCAATACCATAATTCCAAGCAAACTCATCACCAAAGTCAGAGAACTGGAATCAACACCTCCCTCTGCAACAGGATCCTTGACTTTCTGACCAACAGACTGCAATCAGTGAGGATAGGCAGGAACATCTCTGTCACGATTAACCTCAACACTGGAGCCGAACAAGGCTATACAGTCACAAATCCGTGACCAGATTCTGCTCTACTCCATTTACGTGTTTGCAGACGATACCGCTGTCGTAGGTCAAATAAAACTGGGTCGAAGAATGAGAAGGAGATAGAAAGCCCAGTGACATGATGTCATGACAACAACCTTTCCCTTTATGGCAACAAAACAATAGCGTTGGTCATTGACTTCAGGAAGAGGGTGGTAAATATGCTCATGTCTACACCAACTGTGCTGAGGTCGAGACGGTTGAGAACTTCAAGTTCACAAGAGTGAACATCACCAGTAGCCTGTCCTGCTCCAACCACGTGGCCGATACTGTCAAGAAAGCTCACGAGTGCCTCACATCCTCAGGAGTCTGAAGAAATTAGGCACATCCTCGTCGATCCTCACTAATTTCTGTTGACGCACCACAGAAAGAATCCTATCCAGATGCATTATTGCTTGGTACGGCAACTACTCTGTCCGTGACGGCAAGAAACTGCAGAGTTGTGCTCTCAGCTCAGCACATCACGAAAAACAGCTTCCCCTCCATAGACTCTGTCGACACTTCTCGCTGCCTGCGTAAAGCAGCCAGCATAACTAAAGACCACACCCACGCAGTACCTTCTCTCTTCTCCCATCAGGCAGAAGACACAAAATTTTGAAAGCATGTGCAACTGGGCTCAAGGACAGCTTCTATCCTGCTGTTTTTACAGCTATTGAACTGGTCCCTGGTATGTAAAGATGGACTCTTGATATCACAATCTACTTCGTTATGGCCTTGCCCCTTATTGTCTTCCTGCTCTGCAGTTTATCTGAAACTCTAACACTTTATTCTGCATTCTGTTATCGTTTTACCTTGTACTGCCTCAATGCACTATTGTAACGAATTAATCGTATGGACGGCATAATGGACAAGTTTGTCACTGTACCTCAGCGCATGCGACAATAATAAAACAATTCACCAATCCAAAAGATAAGTAAATTGAGGTAATAGGTGGAAGCCATAACAGAAACAGGATATAGTAGATGCAGGATATAGTATGGTGAGATGCAGAATGAAAGAGTCACACAGTCAACAAGTGGGCCTTTTCTGTGATGGTATGTTGCATCTTTTTTTGTCGCTTGGCTGGGTAATGTTCCACACTTAATATGCTCTGAATATTTTTTGTCTGTAAGATATCAGTAGAAACCCCAAAATAAGGTGAAGTAATCAAAACATTAGATCGAAATATTGTGTCTCGGGAATTAGGGATGATAATACTGCCATGTTGCTGCAATTCTCATTGAACAGTTCCCTCTGCCCTTAACTCAACACTATGACATCACACATTCGTGGCGAAGGCAAAAATTCTCCTCAACACCTTGTTGTTTGATGGAATGGAGTGAAGCACTGAAGATTGATACTATGTGGGCAACACAATAATGCTAATTGTGAGGCTGTTTATCAGCAAACTCATTTCACTTTTCGACTCTGCAACATCACCAAATTGTTCTTCGGGTCACACATATTTTCGGCATTTCCGCTCAGATTCCAACTAAAACATCGAAATTACGACGCCTCCCAGGCTCAAGAGATCCACGCGATCAATTTTCACTAATTTCACAAAGTCAATGCATTATAGTAGTGACGTTATCAGAAGAGCATCAGCCACAGATGGTTATCTCTCGATTCACGCCCTTTGCACTTTGCCTGCCCTCCAGAGTAAATATCTGTCCGCCTTGTACTTTCATATGAACAACGACTCAGGCCTAGTGTGCAGTGAATTCCAACGTTTTCCTTCTACTTAAGAGAAGAAAATGTTAGCTTCAGCTGGAATTAAACGTAATCTTCAGCCTTTTCCTGAACGGATGCTCCCGAGTTCCAACTTTCCACACGAGGCGAAACATATTCGCAGCTTCATGGCTGTGAAGTGCCTTCGGAAGCAGATGTTTCAATCAGATTACCATTCATTCTTATCAATGTCAGTGAATTTTGGTCCAAACTAAACCTTTTGTAATCAACGATCCTTAAACCCAGTGAGCACAATGTGGACAAAATTGAATTTTCTACTTGAAATGCGGAGATAACATCGACTCTGTGTTATACAGTGCACACATCACAATCTATGTTTTGTTTCTTTAAAATGGATTCCATAAAAGGTAACTGAAGTAACATTATAAGCGGGGTTGCTGTAACTTGCTCATTTACAATCCAGAATAACTTCTGCACACAACGAGCCTCTGTCAGAATTTCATCAAGGTGTCACCGGGAAATTAATTCTGTCCAGCACCACAAATTTGATCATATCACGTTTTACCATCACCATTTATTTTTTTTTTGATGCTTGCAATTCACTCAATTTTTCTCCCTCATTTCGCAGTTTCTATTCAGTAGGTTTCCGGTTTCGTAACGAAAGATTGGATCACCTAGGCCTGTATCCCTTCGAGTTCGGAAGAACAAGAAGGGACGACAGAAACACACAATTTCTGATGGATTTGACGGGACAGTTAATGTGAAGAGAATAGAAACGGTTGGATTGCGGAGTAATTTTCATCCCCCTCCCCACCTCTCCCCATCCCCCGCCAAATATCCTATCATTATTTTCGGAATTACAATGCATTCTGTTTTTCTGTTTCTTCATTATTTGTTCCATTTTCTTCCGATAACATGTCGTAGTCTAAGAAGTTGATTACTTCCATGTATCTGATGTAACTCAGCCGGGTATAACTCATTCTAGCAACCCATTCCTCTCTCACTGACCTGGCGTTCTTGTTCACTAATATGTCTCTTGTAAGTTAACACGAAGCACACTCCTTCCACCTCGTCTTCAATCGCCTGTTCCAGTCTCTCTCGGTGAAACGTTGAGAAATGGAATAGTTGATAATCGTCCCATTTTGATAAAAGCTCTGTTGTTGCAGTCTTTGAGTCTGTTAAGTAAATGGGCAAGAACACCAGACATATTATCAACTTCCTCTCCGGGCTGTTGCTATAGATCTGATTTAGAGCAAGCACAAATTCATGTGTAACCTGATAACAGATAACTTCATGAAACCTCTATCTACAACACGTATTGTATTTCCTTTTGATGTTAGCCATTTGTAAAAATTACCACGTACGCAAAATATGATTGTGCATATATGATATCAACCCAACTACCTCTATACATATCGATATTCACGCATTCGACTTGGGGAAATGCAGCTAATATTAAACGAGAGCAATTACTCGCTGACACCAATGTGATTCCTCTTCTATCTGTTAGCAACCATTTTTTTCCTGTTTTCTTCCACTACCTTAATGTTCTAGTTAATCTGGATTGATTTATTATCGTTCGTCTGTCTCTAATGTTCTTCAACTAGGTGGCACTAAGCCCTACAAATTTGGATATTTTCCTCGACAACGTCCTTTCCGATGATAATCAACTGTAATTTACCGATCTATCTCGCAGCCGCCCGCATTTGTAATCCTCTGATCATTCTTTCGTAAATGTCACAACTAGTTTATTGCTCCAAAACTTGTGTTCACATAAACTAATTTTAAGGTCCTCGAGATGCTTTGACAATGGCAGAATTTATTCACCATCTCTAATTACTTTTGAGGAGCCAATGAGAAGATATGGAGACCCCCTGTGTTGAACTGCTGAAGTTCCTCTAATGTAAGTGCTTCCAGAAGTGCTGTTCGGTAGTGAGTTCCAGGATGTAGACGCAAGTGATGAAAGACCGGTGTCTTAAATTCAACTTGGAATTATGACAGAAATATGACAATAAGTACGTCTCTCAGGTTATGCAGTTTTGGAAATTTCTACTCCAGAAGTCTCAGCAGAGGAGACATTGAGGGTAGTCACGACTAATAGAGAGACACAATTGATAATTTCCACATCCGCTTGCTGTCACATTCCGGATTGACTATTAAAATTGTTGCTCAAGACGAGCAGCCAGCGACTCTCTTTGCCTCAACCAAGGGAGTTATTCGGATGATTCAGTACTCCTTCCACCGAAGGTCGTCTGGGACACTCTTCACTCAGTCTGGCTGCTGACGTTTATTTTCTGTTGTTATTTTTTCCTCCAGATGAACAGTGTGAAGACCAACCTAAGAACAGGACAGCTGTATCACAGTGCTCTGCTGTATTCTCTGTTCCAACTCTTCTGACATGGCGCTCCAGCCTGAAGGTTTTTTCCATCCACCTTGAGGATTGGACAGCGGCAGGACGGAAGGGAATGGAAGAGGGCGGCAGCTGGTGCTTCATGACAAACTCGTAATGGTGCCCAGGCGTGATCGTCTTGTCCCATTCCTGTTCCCCTGATCCAGATCATCTGGCTGTTCAATGTCGAACATTCGACCTACCGAGCGAATTAACCGCCGTCATCCGACTGCAGTCGATATTCCACCTTAGGGTGACGTTAAGCTAGAATGTGGGGAATGGAGCGTTGTGATAAATCAGCGGGAAAAGGCACACCATGACACATTTCTCATCATTACCAGGGACTTCGACCAGTTCAGCTTGAAAAGGTCTTTCCCCAACTATCATCAGCATGTCAGCTTCAACTACAGAGGGCCAAACATACTTGACTACTGCTATACAACCATCAAGGATGCCGACTGCTCCATCCTTCTCCTGCACTTTGGCAAATCCGGCCACCTGGCTGTGCTTCTTCTTCCTGAATACAGGCAGAGATTGAAGAGTGCGGCATCAGTGGAGAGGGCAATGAAGAGATGGTCAAGACAGGCAAAGGAGCGAATAAAGGATTGATACGAATGATGGACTGGGACATGATCAAGGATTCATCAGCGGATCGGAATGAATATGCCACCGTGTTCAGCTACTTCATAAAGAACTGTGTGGACGAATGTGTACCAACAAAACATTCCAAGACTTCCCTAACCAGAAGCTATGGGTGAACTATGAGATCCTTAACCTGCTGAAGGCTAGATCTGTGACGTTATGGATCATTGGCAGTTTTCAACCAGAACGGATCGGTAACAACAGCTCGTCCTCACTGACCAGCAAAGTAGCTCCTCCACAAGGATGCGTGCTTAGCCCCTCTGGTCTACCCTCTTTACATACACGACTACGTGGCTAAGCACAGTTCCAATACCATCGACAAATTCTCTGACGACACCACTGTGTATGGACGAATCAAAGCTGCTGATGAGTAATCATACAGGGGTGAGATGGAGAACTTGGTTGTGTGGTGCCGCATTAACAACCTCAATCTCAACGTCAGGAAAACCACGGAGTTGATAGTTCACTTCAGAAAGAGGAATACTGGAGATGACGCGCCAGGTCCCATTGATGGGCCAGAGGTGGAGAAAGTAAACGATTTCAAATTCTTGGACATTAACATCTCAGATGGCTTTCCTGGGTCCAGCACATAGATTCAATCACGAAGAAGACGATCCAGTGCTTCTACGTTCCGAGAAGCTTAAGGATATTTGGCTTGTCACCGACTCTAACAAACTTTTACAGATGCACGGTTGAAAGTATCCTGGTTGCATCATGATCTGGTACGGCAATTTCAGTGCAAGAGGGTGAAGAGGGTAGTGGTCACTGGTCACAGCCCAGTCCATCATGGGGAAGACCTGTCCCCACCATCGAAAACCTCTGCATATCATAGGAAGACAGTATATATCATGAAGGATCGCCACAATCCGGGTAATAACCTCTTCTCGCCGCTACCGTGGGCCAGAATTACAAATGTCTGAAATCCTACACCACCGGGTTCAGAACGAGTTATTTTCCTTCAAACTTCAGATTCCTGAACCGATCCACACAATGCTAATCCTGCATCAGCAACGGAGCATTATTGACAACCTCTTGCACCACCTAGAACGGCTCTAATTGTGTGTTTCTTTAAGCACTAATGTCTTGTTCTGCACAGTCCTTTTTTTCGAGGTCTTGTCTCGTTTATACATAATTTAGATATCACATGTTTTCTGCATTGTTGGCTGAATATACGTGCCTGTGATGCTGCTGCAAGCAAGTGTTCACTGTTCCTGTACCTCACCACACTTGTGCTCATGACTATAAGATCGACTTGACTCATAGTTTCTTGAAGAATTTATGAACTCGAATTTGCGATATCATTACATTTAAATAATATAAAAACATACCTGTGGCCATATTAAAACTGAAGTTGTTGCCCCTTCCTTCTGTTCGCACATTCAGCTTTCGTTAGGAAAAGTGATCTCTGATCCTGATGCACGAAAGTAAAAATTGTTTTCATGGGAATATACCGGTCCAGAATAAAGTACAAAGTACACAGTTATATAATTGGTATCCACCACTTCTCCCTTCAGAGATGCCGCCCAGTCTGCTGAATGTTTATGATGCTCTATTTTATTTCTGCCGGATTTCATTTCTTAAATTGTTCCTTTCCATTGCCAATGGAAAATAATACAAAACGATAAACGCGTAATTTATCACAAGGGACAGTTCAGCGCTTTTGGAAGAAAAAGGCAGAGATTTATTACTCTATGCGGGAGCAATTACACAAAGTGATAGATGCACATTCAAACATCCTTCAAGGCGGTAGAACAAAGGAGGAATGCAGATTACACTCACATTCCTGATGCATAGTCTCCACCTGAGAATTTGGCCATCCGTTTTCCCCTGCAGATGTTGCCACACACTTTGAGTTCCTTGCCCAGTGCGTTAACTTCCAAATGAACTGGAAGGGAATTAGTGAAAGTTAGGTCTTTTCATAGAGGCCTGATAGGATTTTAAATGCACGAATGGTGCCCGTAGCACCGAGCAAAGTGAATTACAAGACTCCCACACGGGAGATTGCACCAATTCCGCCTTCATAGCATTTCCATCCGTCCCATCCCTAACTCTCGTATATTATTCCCTCACACGGGCACATCAAGACAACTGTGATTCTCCAACACCCAACCACACGCGGGTAATTTTAACAGCAAAAGAAAGGGTTCCGTGAATTCTGATGAAAAGGTTATGCATTTGGAATAATTACTTCTTTTGAAGAGTGACCAGTTCTTTCTTCAAATTTTAACTGTAGGCCTGGTGCCCGGAGCTGGACTATTCTCGGTCTTTGCCCTTTTATAAGGTCATCCACAACAGATGTCCCTAATTGGACTGTTGCATAATGGACAAGACAGCAATGTGTAAATGCCTACAGCAAGATAGGATATGGAGCGAAACAAAAACGCTGGAAGAATTTACCAGGTCAAGTAGCATCTGAGGAGACAAAGGGATGGAGGACATGTCAGGTCTAGAGTCAGGACTGAAAGTGTGGATGGAAGAAAGACAATATAAAGGGGTGATACGGAGCGGTGAGAGAGTGGCTGGAAGGTGAGAGCCGGAACCAGAAGGGAAGTGGTAGGTTGTGTAAAGAGATAGAGGCTGTGGGTGGTGGATGGAAACAGATAAAGGATAACAAAACCAAAGAATGAGGCATATCGGGACAGGAGGGGTATGAGGGGATGGTAGAAGTTGCGTATGGTACATTGTACAACATTATGGGTTACGAATTTGGAGTAAGACACTCAGTCTCTCAGTACAACTCCGATAATCACCATAAGCTGGCTGTAATTTCAGCTCCTCAATCCTGCAAAAGGCGATATCATGTTTTAGTTCCTTTCACAACAGGAAACATTTTCTCCACACGGACCAATCACTCATTCCAGGTATCACTCTCCAAAACCTTCTTTGATCTACCATCAAATCATGAACATACTTTCTGTAATAAGGAGATTTGGAGTTTGTGTGTTCATCCAGAGTTGATCTCACTAGTGGCTTATATAGCTGGTCTCACTGGCGGATCTCTCAACTGTTACTCTCATAATAAACGGCAACAGTATTAGTTTTTCCAATCATTTACTGTGCCTCCCCACTGAAGGGCAATCAGGGATGGACAAATAACATCAATCTCGCTTGCAACGCTCAGGTTCCCTGAAAGAATAAATAAAATGAAACATCGACTTGCTCTGTCTGGGATCATTAATCCCCAGTGTGCGATCAATGCGGATAGAACAGTCAGCCTGCTGCTGCTGGAAGTACTGGTGTGGGTGATGGTTTGAGGCTGCGTGGTAGCACATGTCTCCAGCTATAACTCTTTATTCAAAACTGTACCTACAGAGTACGAGGATCTGGGAGATGTCACTCAGCGATGGTATTATCTTAATAACCTGAAGACGATTCCTAATTCCTTCAAGTGCTGATTTGCTGCGGATCCACTATTCAGACAACAATTTCTCAGTTTTATTGATGAGATCCATAAAAGTGCAAAGTGACTTTTCATATGAAAACACTATTTCTTTGTTTCAGTATTTGCCACGGCCCACCTTATGCAGAGGCTCCAGATTCTCTTCCCAGCGAGTCCCAGTGAGAGGCATTATGGGTTCTAAATGTAAATTAACACACACACGTTAAATAAACAAAGTTCTCAGGTTGATAATCATAAACCAATCCTACAGCTTTATCAGTAGATGTCTCCATGTTCTGTTCCCTGGCACAAGGCTTTTTCTGAACCATGCGCTGTCCCATGCAAATTGGTATGCTGTAATGCATTGCTGTTTTCCCGCCGTTATTAAGTACGGGTCCGGTGATAATGATAATCTTTCCCTCATCCCTTCGATCTGTGTTTCAGTACAAACACCGTGAATGACATCTTGCCGTAATCTCAGTCCTTAATCTTCCATTCCATTTTCTGAGACTGTGATGCCGGTTCCAGGCTCATGCATCCGGTCGAACCCGTTAATGACGTTCATAAATTCTCCTCTCAGCCTTATCTCTATAAATGAGAGGTTGTGCCAATGCTATCTCTCCTTATGTGACAAAGCCGCAATTCTATGGATCAAAATAGTGAAACTTCATTGCAGAGCATCTGTATTAGGTACTGTTCTTTTTAAACAAGGAGGCCAACATTTCATACAACATTCCAGATGTCGTCTGAACAAAGCCCTAAATAATTGTGCAAAGACTGTTATACCCAGTCAATATTGCAATAAATGCAACTTACATTTTGCCTTCCTACTTTCTGTACCTCAGTTTGTTGCCAGTTAAAGACATTGAGCATTCCGGTTTCAATGCATTGAAATTGGTGATTCACATTTTTGTCACATATTTTTATAACTCATTCAACCTCACAAGATCATAAGACAAGGGAGCAGAAGTAGGCTATTCGGCCCATCGAGTCTGCTCCAAAGAAAATGGAAGAAAGAAAAAGAAATGAAAAATGGGTGGGAGGGGAAAAACTATTCTAACCCCAATTTCCAGCCTTATCTCCATATCTCTTGATAGCTCGAAAAATTAGATATCTATCTATCTCCTCCTTAAACGCCTTCAGTGAACTAGTCTCCCCTGTTGTACGTGGCAAGAAATTCCATAAATTCACTGCCCTCTGCTAAAGAAATTTGTCCTCATCTCTGTTTTAAACCTGTACCCTCTAATTCTAAGATTATGCTCTGTGGTCCTGGACTCACCCACCAAGGAAAACAGCTTGGCCACATCTACTCTGTCCAGTCCTTTCTGCATTTTAAATGTTTCTAGGAGGTCCCCTCTCATTCTTCTGTACTCCAGTGAGTACAGTCCAAGATCCGACAAACACTCATCGTATGTAAGTTCTTTCATTCCGGGTATCATCCTCGTAAACCTCCTCTGAACCCTCTCCAACATCAGCACATCCTTCCTAAGATATGGTGCCCAAACTGTACACGGTATTCCAAATGAGGCCTCACCAGTGCCCCGTTGAGCCTCATCAACACTTCCTTACTTTTATACACTCTACCTCTCGAAATGAATTCCAACATAGCATTCGCTTTCTTTACCACCGATCCGACCTGGTGATTAACCTTTAGGGTATCCTGCACGAGTACCCCCAAGTCCCTTTTTACTTCTGTATTTTGAATCTCCTCCTCTTCTAGATAATAATCTGCCCTTTTATTTCTTTTTCCAAAATGTACAACTGCACTTTTCTCAACATTAAATCTCATCTGCCATTTCCTTGCCCATTCTCCTAAACTACCTAGGTCTCTCTGCAACCTTCCTGTCTCCTCAATACTCTCTACTCCTCCAGCTATCTTGTTGTCATCCGCAAACTTAGCCACAAATCCATTTACTCCATCATCCGAATCTTAAATGTACAGGGTAAAAAGAAGCGGCCCAAACACCAACCCCTGCGGAACACCACTAGTAACCGGTAGCCAACCAGAACAGGATCCATTTATTCCCACCCTTTGCTTTCTGCCAACCAGCCAATGCTCCACCCATTTTGTTGTCCTACCTGTAATTCCATGACCTCTCATCTTATTAATCAGTCTCTTGTGCGGCACCATGAGAGGGCCTTTTGAAAGTGTAAATACACAACATCGACCACATCTCCCTTATCCACCCTACCTGAGATTTCTTCAAAAAATTCCAATAGGTTGGTCAGGAGGATCTTCCCTTCACGAAACCATGTTGGCTTGGACCCACCTTGCCTTGCACCTCCAGGTATTCCATAACCTCATCCTTGAGGATCGATTCTAATAACTTTCCCACCACCGATGTCAGACTAATCGGTCTCTAATTTCCTTTAGGCTTCCTCCCACCTTTCTTATAGAGCGGGACTACATTTGCGACCCTCCAGGCCTCCGGAACCAAACAATTTGGGCCAACTCCTATCTCATACCACTGTAATTCCCTTTGTTCCACTGAAATATCGACACACCAGTTATCAGATTATCCATCTCAAATTTGAAACTGAACTCAATCATATTGTGATGACCAGTTCCTAGTGGTTCCTGTACATTTAGTTTCCTAATCACCTCCGGTTCGTTATACAGCACCCAATCCAAAACAGCCGTTCCCCTGGTGGGCTCATCAACAATTTGCTCCAAAAAACCGTCCCGTAGACATTCCACAAACTCACTATCCTGAGATCTACTGCCTTGCTGGATTTTCCAGTCCACTTTCATGTTAAAAATCCCCCATAATTATCTTAACGTTGTCACTCTGGCACGCTTTTTCTATTTCTAACTGCAACTTACCGTCCACTTGCTTGACTGCTATTCGGTGGCCTAGATATAACTGCTACTATATATAACTACCTTTTGAAGCTTCTTAATATTATCATCACTACTCAAATCTAACCGAGTTTTACATTATTAATAAAAAGAATTTGAAAATGTGGCATTAGCCAAGTTTTCGATACAGATTAGTAACAACTGAGTTTCAAGCACTGTTCTTTTCAGCATCCTACTAATACAGTCTGCTCATCTAAGAAGCTTCTTATTCGTTCTCGTTAAAAAAGCAGGGAACAAAAACACAAGAAACGTCAGCAGTTCATTCTTTCTCTCCAGCTCGCTCTGCCATTTGTTACATCATGGCTAATCCCATCTTGCCCTCACAACTACTTTCCAATTCAGCCTTCATACCAATTAATTCCCTTGCAGTTCAGTAGTTTCTCAATGCCCGCCTTCTGCAAACTTAATGCCTGACTCCACACCAACGTAAGGTAGTAAATTCGAAATGTTTACACCCCTAGAACAGATAACAATTCCTTCGCTTCCTTGTGATTGGGACACCCCTTATTCTGAATTTCTGAGCCCGGGTTCTTGATGTCACTACACGGGAAATATCTTCTGACCATCTATATTGACAGCCCCCTCGGAACATGTTGCATTTTGATGAAATCAACCTTCATTCTTCTAAACTCCAAGTAGAGTTTAATTTCGATAAATTGTTTTTTTTTCTGAAGAAGTACGAGGTGATGTTCTTTGGGAGGACAAATGAAAGCGGAAAATGTAATGTAAATAGGAGGACGGTTGGGAGCACTGATGTACAGACGGATCTTTGGGTGAAGGCACTTCCCTCCCCGAAAGCAGCAATGCGAATGTATTAGGTGGAATGAAGGTGTGGAAAAATTTGACATTTAAGGAGTTAAGTCGGCTAACGTGTGACAAGAATAAAAGAGCAGGGGAAATGAAACTAGTATCTGCAAGACTGAAAGAAGCCTCAAAGCCAGACTTGGCAATAGATCCAAGTAAGGAATCTCTTGTTCGTCAAGATTCTGCTGACAACTGAACGATAAGCGTTGTTGAAACAACAATTGTAAGCACAAGTAACGTGTTCGTCTCTCTGTATAAATGAGAGGGACTTTGAGCGCTCCTCGGAGTCCCAGGGTAATCCGATTTCGGCCTGTTGGACTCTCCGTGATATCATAAATAAAACCTCTGACCTCTAAGTCTTAATGGTGTGAGTTAGTTTTCTCTGACAAAAGGCATACCTCGTGCTTGCCGTCATCGTCTGGGACATTTCTTTTTCAGTCCAGAAGTTACGTTGCAGCTGTATAAAGCTTCTGGAACACATTTGGAGTATTCTGTACATTTCTGTTCATGACATAATGGGACGAACGTGGAGGATTTGGAGAGGGTGAAAGAGTTTATCAGCATTTGCCTGGACTGGAGCTTTTGGATTGTTCACCCTGCAACGCCAGAGGCAGAGGTGCGACCTCATAGAAGTGTATAAAATTTTGTGCGCAATAGATGGGGTAAGTGGTCATAATTTCTTTCACGGGGTAGAAATGCCAAATACTGGAGGGTGCATATTTAAGGGGAAAGTTCAAAGGAGATGTGTGGGGAAAGTTTTTCTTTTACATTGGTAGTGGCAGGTGCCTGCAACAGCCTTCTCATGGTGTTGTTGAAGCAGTCAGGATAGCAACATTTAAGACATATTCAGACAGCAGCACGAACTGGCGGGGAATAGAAGGATAATGACAATGTTCAAGCAGTTGAGTTTAGTGAGATCGGCATTATGATTGGCGCAGATATGGTGGCCGAAGGACCTGCTCCTGTGATGTACTGTTTTCATATTCTATGTTCTTGTGTAGGTCCATCCTGTGCACCCTTCTGATTTCATAAAACATGGTGCTCTGATACAGTCAGATCATTCATCAATATATGGATCAGCAATGTATGAGGCTCTCCAGCTTGCGGTCTCATTGATGCCTCAACATTTCGACTTTAGTCATAGAACAATACAGCAAGGATACAGGCCCAACTAGTCTATGACGAACATATTGTCCACCCAGCGAGTACTCAACTCCTCTGGCAATAAAACAATAACATTCTCTTTATTTTCTCTAATTAATCACTGTCCCTGCGCATCACTCTGGTACAAAGGCACTCAGATCCTTCTGCATTTCAGAGCTCTGTAATCTCGCTCTGCTTCAATAATGCATTGGGTTCATTATTTTCCAGCCAAAATTGACAATTCCACATTTCCTTCATTATACTGAATTTGCCAGATCTTAACCTGCCTATATACCTGCAAGCCGCATAACCTGATCCCACTGTACACCCACACTTTTCTTGGGGGCCCCAGTAAATTTAGTGATACAGTGCCTTCATCCAAGTTATTTATTTAAACTGATAAAAAAAACTGAAGTATCGTCAATGATCCCTGTGGTATTCTAAACTTTATCTCCTCTCTCTCCTCTCTCTCTCTCTCTCTCTCTCTCTCCCTCTCTCTCTCTCTCGTGAGGGCGGGTAACCAGAGCGCTATGAAAAACGGCTCAAGAAAGCTGTTATCCTGGCAATTGAGTAAGTAGTTCACCAAAAATAACTGAAAGTGGAAATAACAAACATCGCATATTCTGAGTTTCATTGTGACAAATATCAACTCGGTACATTCTGAAATTTTGCGTCTGAAACTGACGCTCCAATGGTTGCCTTTACCCCACCTCTAATGTGCTGTCATTGCATGGCAATAGTGTGCAGGAGCAGAGGGATCTGGGGGTCCATATCCACAGATCTCTGAAAGTTGCCTCACAGGAGGATAGGATAGTTAAGAAAGCTGATGGGATGCAGAGCTGGGCTGAGAAGTGGCAGAAGGAATTCAATCCAGAAAAGTGTGAGGTGGTACACTTTGGAAGGACAAACTCCAAGGCAGAGTACAAAGTTAATGGCAGGATTATTGGTAGTATGGAGGAGCAGAGGGATCTAGGGGTTCATTTCCACAGATCTAGGGTGGATAAGTTAGTTAAGAAAGCTTACGGGATATTAGCTTTCAAAAGTAGAGGGTTCCAGTTTTCGAGCCGCGAGGTAATGATGCAGCTCTACAAAACTCTTGTTAGACCACACTTAAAGTACTCTGTCCAGTTCTGGTCGCCTCATTGCAGGAAAGATATGGGAGCATTGGAGAGGGTGCAGAGGAGATTTACCAGGATGCTGCCTGGTTTAGAGAGTATGCATTATGAAGAGAGACTAAGGGAGCTAGGGCTTTTATTTTTTTGGAGAGAAGGAGGATTGAAGAGGTATACAAAATATTAAGAGGAATAGATAGAGTGGACAGCCAGCGCATCTTTACCAGGGCATCAATGCTCAATACAAGAGGATATGGCTTTGAAGTAATGGGTGGGAAGTTCAAGGGAGAAATCAGAGGGAGGTTCTTTACCCAGAAAGTGGTTGGGGCATGGAATGCGCTGCCAGGAGATTACGATTTAAGCATTTGGAGGGATTTCAAATCGAGGGATATGTGGGAGGAAGGGGTCAGATAGTATTAGGCGAGGTTTAAAGGTCGGCACAACATTATAGGCCGAAGTTCCTGTTTATGCTGTACTGTTCTATGTTTCTCTACGAAGTAGGCGCCTGCCTGTAAATTAACAATCCCTTCCACACAGAACGAGAGCGTTCACTGTTTCAGCATTAAACGACAGACCTTTGAACAGAGCAGGGGACACAAGGCACAAATCACACAAAGGATTAAGAGATTGCTGGATAAGCACACAGAAACATAGAAAAAACATAGAAAACTATAGCACAATTCAGGCGCTTCGGCCCACAAAGCTGTTCCGAACATGTCCCTACCATAGAAATTACTAGGCTTACCCATAGCCCTCTTTTTTACTCAGCTCCATGTACCTATCTAACAGTCTCTTGAAAGACCCTGTCGTATCCGCCCCCACCACCATTTCCGCAAGACCATTCCACGTACTCACCACTCTCAGTAAAAAAACTTACCCCTGACATCTCCTCTATATCTACTCCCCAGCACCTGAAACGTATGTCCTTTTGTGGCCACTATTTCAGCCCTGGGGGAAAGCCTCTGACTATCTACTCGATCAATACCTCTCATCATCTTATATACCTCTATCACGTCCCCCCTTATCCTCCGTATCTCCAAGGAGAAAAGGCCGAATTCCCTCAGCCTGCTTTCATAAGGCATGCTCCGCATTCCAGGAAACATCCTTGTAAATCTCCTCTGTACCCTTTCTATGGCTTCCACATCTTTCCTGTAGTGAGGCGACGAGAACTGAGCACAATACTCCAAGTGGGGTCTGACCAGGGACCTATATAGCTGCAACAATACCTCTCGGCTCCTAAATTCAGTTTCACGATTGATGAAGGACAATACACCATATTCCTTCTTAACCACAGAGTCAACCTACGCAGCCGCTTTGAGAGTCCTATCGACTCGGACCCCAAGATCCCTCTGATACTCCACACTGACAATAGTCCTACTATTAATACTATATTCCGCCAACATATTTGACCTACCAAAATGAACCACTTCACACTTATCTGGGTTGAACTGCATCTGCCACTTCTAAGCCCAACTCTGAATCCTATCTATGTCCCTCTGTAACCTCTGACAACCCTCCAAACTAACCACAACATCCCCAACTTTCGTGTCATCTGCAAACTTACAAACCCACCCCTCCACTTCCTCATCCAGGTCATTTATAAAAATCACAAAGAGTAAGGGTCCCAGCACAGATTCCTGAGGTACACCGACGGTCACCGACCTGCACTCCGAATACGACCCTTCAACAACCAGTCTTTGCTTTCTGTGGGCCAGCCAGTTCTGGATCCACACTGCAATGTCCCCTTGGATCCCGTGCCTCCTTACTTTCTCAATATGCCTTGCATGGGGTACCTTATCAAACGCCTTGCTGAAATCCATATACACTACATCTACTGTTCTCCCTTCATCGATGTGCTCAGTCACATCCTCAAAAAATTCGTTCAGTCTCGTAAGGCAGGACCTGCCATTGACAAAGCCTTGTTGACTACTCCTAATCATATTATACCTCTCCAAATGTTCATAAATCCTGCCTCTCAGGATCTTCTCCATCAGCTTACCAACCACTGAGGTAAGACTCACCGGTCTATAATTCCCTGGGATATCCCTACTCCCCTTCTTGAATAAGGGAACAAAATCCGCAACCCTCCAATCTTCCGGAACCTGTACCGTCTCCATCGACGACGCAAAGACCATCGTCAGAGCCTCCGCAATCTCCTTCCTCGCCTCCCACAGCAACCTGTGGTACGTGTCATCCTGTCCCGGCGACTTATCTAACTTGTTGTTTTCCATAAGTTCCAGCACAAGCTCTTTTCTAATATATACATGCTCAAGTTCTTCAGGCCGCTGCAAGTCCCCACTACGATCCCGCAGATCATGGAGGAATTTAAAATAGAGGGAGATGTGGGAGGAAGGGGTTAGATAGTCTTGGCGAGGTTTAAATGTCGGCAAAAGAGCCTTCATTGTGCTGTACTGTTCTATGGTTTATGTATAACTCCAACAGATTACTCACACAGACTACTCTTAAATAAATAACGTTTACAAAATATGACAAATCCTGTGCAATTAAATCTGCTCGTGGACAGCTCTAAGTAATAGAGACACGTTCCAAAATGATTAGTTTGAAACCACTTTCTATCCACGGACCTGTTTCACGCACAGTTCTCCGGTTTCTTCAGTAAATCTCCGGGAGAAGGAGACGCTTCACGATATCGTGTCATGCGGACTGATCTCCTTGCCCTGGTACCGGTTTCTTCAGAATAGTCAATTTTCCAGCCGGTATGCTTGGGTTCTCAATTGCAACTTCACCAATTTTCAACTGCTGTCTGAAAATGCATTTTTTTGCTCTTCATTCAAGGGATTTCGGCTCTGCAGGCAGAGCCAGATTTATTTGCACGTTGCCCTGGAGAAGCTAGTGGTGAGATGCCTTCTTGAACCACTACAATCCTTGAAGTATGGGTGCACCAGATTGTTACTTAGAAGGGAGTTCCAGGATTTTGACCTAGTACAGCAAAGGAAGAGCAATATATTTCCAAGTCAGGATGCTGCGTGCCTTCGAGACAACTTCCAGATAATTATGTCTTGATATTTTTTCTGCTGGTTGAGGTATTGAGTTTGTGACGTGCCGTATAAGAGTCTTAGTGAGTTACTGCAGGTAAAGTAATTAAACAGCGGGCATAAAGGTGGCGAAATTTTTTACGAGCAATGCCGAGATGGAAATTTAACAATATCTTCACAAATCAAATTCTCTGTAACTGGAAGCGTGAAGCGAACTTTTTAAAACCGAATAAACAAAGAACATTTGTGTGATATCAGGAATAACAAAATCATTTTTGTTCTGAGGAAAGTTTAAGCAGATTTATTTCGTTCTCCAGCAGCAGCTATCACGCAAAAGGCGGAGTTGACAGAGCAAGGATAAGATCAAATTCACAGTTTGGGACTTGTTGAACAACCATTGGTTGTAACTTAATATCACGGAAATAAGCTGTAAAATCTGAAAGGAAATCGAGAGAGAAAATGCTTTCAACCATAAGGTCCGGTTAAATTCCTGTGGAATTACTAATATTGTTTGTCCCATTTCGCCGTTGCTGATACTCCTGCTCTCTGCCCTCTTCGTGGGTGGTGCTGGCCATTCTTGTCAGTGGGCTGGAAGCTAAACTACCGCAGACCAGAAGATGCCATCTCAGTCCATGTTCAGGACATATCACTGCATGCAGTGATCCACAACATGTCTCTCAAACCGGCCCATTCACTGGAGCTATATACTTCCTACCTTCCCTCTCACTTCCAACGGCAATGTGGGGAACTTTCCTCATTACATCTTGTACTTACCCACTGAAGGGAAATCAGGGATGGGCAGATAGTGTCGATCTCGCCAGCGAAAAAAATAAATAGACGGAAGCCTCGGTTCACCCCGTCCAGGATCAGTGAACCCCAGAGTGTGGAAGGGTCATTATCCTGCTGCTGAAAGCACTGGAGGAGGGACAGTTCAGGGCTGCGGGAGGCTTCCACCTCCCCAGCTTTTTTTCTTTATTTGTAACTGGACGGAACATGCATCATTTTCAATAACACTTCCAACAGCGACAGATTTCCGTGGGAGGTAAGAAAGTTTGTTCAGTTCGATGAACAAAATCGTTCATTGTCACACGAACGAATTTGTTTCAGATCCACTCTTCGATAATTTCTCAAAATTCACTAGAGTACGAAATACCTTTTTCATGCTAAATCTCTGAAGTTTTTTTTCCAGTATATCGTGGTTCCTACCTCGTCCAGAGTCTCCAGATTCAGTTCACAGCGAGCCGCAGTCGGAAGGCGTTCTGGGTTCTGCAGGTAAACAGACACACCCCAGTTCAAGATCAGCTCCTGGTTATAAGCATTGACTAAACCCGCAGCTTTATCAGTGGATCACTGCGTGTCCTGTTTCTTGCTGCAGGCTTGTTCTGAATCACACACTGTGCAGTACAACAGAACTGCTGTAACATGTTACTATTTTCCTGCAGTTATTAAGTTGGCGGTCGGAAAGAAAGACTGTGTTTCCATTAACCCTTTTGTCTGCGCTTCAGAATAATCCCCGTGACCCGTAGCCCGATCTGACACCCTGCCTCAGTTTGGCTATATTTTTCACTGTCTCTGCTAGAATCGCCGATGTTGTTCCTCTGGTTCTGATTGGAAACGGAGACAAGTCAGGGAATTACAGGCCGTGCGCTTCACACTGCGGCAGGGAAAGAGTGAGAATAAAAAAAATACTTTGGGAGGGGATCCACTCGCATCTGCAAAAGCAAAGAGTTATTCGGGACAGTCAGCAAGGCTCTGAGGGGGAGCTCAGCTCTTACAGACATGACTGAGGTTTTGCAGGAGGGGACGATGATGGCTGATTGTGGTTGGGCAGTAGACGGTACCCACACGGGGTTTACTGAAGCTGTCAACAAGGTCCCCTCATGGTGGGCGGATCCAGAAGATGAAGGCACATGGGCTCCATGGAGAATTGGTAGTTTGGATTCAAAATTAGCTTCGCCACAGAAGACAGCAGGCAGTGGCGTAGGGTTTTACTCTGACTGGAGGTCTGAGACCAGTGGAGTCCCGCAGGGATCTCTGCAGTTTGGGACATATAATTTTCTTGGTGTTAAGGAAGAGTTGAATATGCCAGAAGTCATATTAGATTCCTCCTTGGTCTGTGCAAAAGGTAACACGAAACGGTAGTTGTCAGACAACCTGGTGCCAGCTTGGAACGTGGGAATGTTTTGAGAAAGGAACATAGCATCAATCTTTGTGCAGGGGCACTCTCGCTTCAGGATGCAGTAGCGAACAGACCTGAGAGGGAGGGGTGTGGGAGAGAGAGTGGGAGAGAGAAGCAGACAGGGAGAGAGGGATAGAGAGGCGAAGAGAGAGAGACGCATAAACAGAGAGAGGGGCAGGCAGACATACAGAGACATGAGTGAGCAAGAGAGAGAGAGGGAGAGACAGACAGAGACGAACAGACAGAGAAACAGCGAGTGAGCGAAAGCGAGAGGACAGAAAGACACACAGAGACAGAGGCAGCAAGTGAGCAAGAGAGAGGGAGACAGATACAGAGAGAGCGAGTGAGTGAGAGAAAAAGAGAGAGAGAGACAGAGAGAAAACAATGGAAGCAGCTGTCGGACACATGGGGTTCCCTCGGCACTGGTCACTTCACTGAGCAGTTGATCATCATTCTTTGAATTCTGTCCTTTTGCATTTTTTGAAGTGGTTAATAAGTCGTCTTTATATCATCCTAACAAAGTAGTGTCTTTATAACCTTTAACACAGGTACAGTGTCTCCTTTGTTTGCAAATACCACTTGCTGCTGAATCAGTAAAGAAAAAGGAAAGAATTTTAAAACATTCTGGTTAGAAGTGGTGTGAACAGTAAGTTTGTAGAACAGAGAATCTGGCAGAGATGTGGATAGTGAGGAAGGTTGCCAAAAGATTCCGTAGGATAGAGACCAGTTGGAAAACTGGGCAGAGGCGTGTCAGATCGAGTTTAACCTGGACAAGTGTGAGGTTCCCACTCTGGGAGGGAAAACACAACAGGGCAATATACAGTAAATATACAGGACCCTTCGGAGCATTTATGTGCAGAGGGACCCTGGGCTACAACGCCATTGCTCCCGGTAAGTGGCAAGATAGGTATGTAAGTTGGTCAAGAAGACGCCTGGCACACTTGCCGACATCGGTCGAGGTGTGGAGTATCAATGTCGGGAAGTTACCGTGCAGCTGTGTAAAGCCTTGGTTCTGCCACAGTTGGAGTACAGTGTGCATTTCTGTTTTCCGCATTACAGAAAGGCTGTGGGTGGTTTGTAGAGGGTGCAGAAGAAGTTCACAAGGATGTTGCCTGGATCAGAGAGTTTTAGCAATAAGGAGAGGTTGAAACACTCGGGTTGCTTTCTCTGGAGCGACGGAGGAGGAGGGGAACCTGATAAAAGTGTTTACAATTATGAGATATATAGACAGACTAGATAATCAGAGTCACTTCCCCAGGGTGGGAAATTCAAATACCAGAGAACAAAGGTTTTATGTAACGGGCGAAGTTTAAGGAGATGGCCAAGGCAGGTTTTGGATACAAAGTGAGGTCGGTGCCTCGGACGCACTGCCGGGGATGTGGTGGAAGCAGATCCGACAGCAAAGTTTCAGAACGATTCAGCCATCCACATGAACATACAGGAATAGATGGATGAAGACCATGTGCCGGCCGGCAGGATTAGAGCGTATGGGCATCATGGCACTGCACAGACATGGTGGGCCGAAGGAGATGTCCCTGCACTGTTCCATGTTCCATGTTCCCCGACAACAAAGCCCGGAGAGGGATGGTCAGAGATCAGTGAGATCCAGCACCAGTTGGGCAGTGATGCCGCTGCCCCACTCCCCAGTGATGGGAAACCATCCCTTCTCCTTCCCGCCGCTGCTTCTTTCCCCCAGAGCCGGACCCTCGGCACTGCCGTCCTGGGGCTGTGTGAACGGGAACAGCCAAGCTTTTCTAATGCAGCCCCGAACCCACTGCCCTGAACAGACACTTTCGGTGCGGACGGTGTTGCAGCAGCCCCGGGGACACCAGCTCCTGGGCTCAGGACCCAGCCAATGGGCAGAGCAGGAGCCCACAACTTTTTGCTGCATTTCATCACTTTAATGGCCGCTTGGTTTCCAGAGCGGCGACCGTGAAATGATACTTTGTTAGTCAATGACTTTTTCCACATATTTTACATATGATTTAACATTTTAACCACCTACCAACCGTTCAATTTTGTGACAGACGGAACAGAACAGGCAGTGAGCCCAATGTTCAGTCCGGGATTGAACCCGCCATGAACAAGGTGACCCCTTCCACGTTCCGAGCTGCAGCTCCCCACAACACCATCCCCCAACCCGGAGATTTCCAGAACGATGACATGAATACCCCGTCCCTAGTCAGTGGCCCAGTGCCCACAACCTCAAACCTGAGGCGGGATCAGTGTGGGACGGGGGAACGGACTCCATCCCCTTCACTCCCAAATGACCATAGTTGTGGTCCTGAGCTGAGAGAGCGACCCCCACGTCTGGTCCGAGCGGCCCCGTTCCTGCTGGCCAGGACAGACCAGGGTCTGTGGAGATGGGACCGTGTCCAGGACTGAGGGAGCCTGAACCCAGTCTGGGCTCAGTCTCCCCTGCACGGGACCTCAGTCCTGCCCTCACGGGGTAGAAGCACGACCAGGTTGTCCCGTCCTTCCCGGGACACGGTGAGGCACAAGAGTATCCCAGTATTCACTGCCGGGGAGTGGCAATGGTTTTGAATTGAGGCGGCACATGGGCAGGGGGAGAGAGGAAAATTAAAGCTTAATTTTATTTGTACACCACGGTAATAGAGAAGGAGGAAGATATAGAGACAGATATAGAGAGACAAAGAGAGACAGAGAGGCAGAGAGAGAGAGAGCGAAACAGGGAGAGGTAGACACAGAATGATGGAGAGTCCGACAGGCAGACAGAGACAGCCGGGCTGGGGACAAGACAGAGCCGAGATGGGGACGGAGACACGGCCGGGCTGGGGGCGGACAGAGCGACACAGAGTCACCCGCATTGACCGCGGTTCCCTCCTACACCCCAAGGACAGGCTCTCGGGGCTGAACCGGCGGCTGAAAATGGGGCTGAATGGGCGGAGCGGGAAAAAGATTTCACCAGGGGAGCGGGCCCGGCCTGTAGGGAGAAGGTGGCGGCTCCGGAGGGAAATAAGGGGGACGGGGCTTCCGGAATCCCTCCTCCGGCGGCCAGCATGGAGCCGATGAGCCGAGCGGCCTCTTCCTGCCTCTCACTGATAAATCAGTCAACTCGCCGGCTTCGGCTGCAGGAAGCGGCTTCACCCGTCTGTGGGGAAACCAGTTCATAAAAGGCCCCAACTTCCCCCGGAGGGAGAGGGGAATTTAAAAAAAAGCAGGTCATGTGCTCTGAGGTTTGTTCGGGTTTGACTGGGACTTTGGGGAGATAGCGGGAGGCGGGGTGTGCGGGGGTAACGCCCCCTCGGCGTTCAGCCTCAGCTGTTGGTTATAACCAGTAATTGACGTCGCCTCGGAACCATGGCACCCATGCCTCATCTGTTGACAGTTGGTGGGTCAGGTGACTATGGTGGACGCGCTTGGTCGTTGAACCGTCTCCGCGCGAACTGGGCCGCGCGTAGGTGACGTCTGGTCGCCAGCCAGGCAGCGCGTGTGTGACGTAAGATCTGCGGGCGGGGGGCGATGGGCGGGGCCGTGCGCTGATGCACGAGATCGATTGGGAGTGTGTGCGGTGAGTGACAGGGAAAGGGGAGAGCGTCCCTCGGTCACGACGGCGCTGCCCGGCTCATCGAGTGGGTCATAGGTTCGACTCCACACTATCCAGCTGCGGCACAGAATTGACATCCAAAGCTGGATGTGAATTTTTAATTAATTTAATATTTATTTTCTATTCAGCCGACACACAATTCATATGTGCTCTTGTCTGTGGTCATTGGATTGGTTATTACTAATTCAATTATCAGATCTATTCTTGTGAGCATACCAATATACCTAAGTGAGCCACTCGGCCCCTTGAGCCTGCTGCTCCAGACAGTGACATCATGATTGATCTCATTTAAACTTTCAGTCAACATTCCCACCTTCCCCTCCGTGTTACCCTTCACCCTCACTGTTTATCAAGAATCGAGACGTTGAACACGATCAAAGCCTTTGCTGATACTGACCATTGAGGAGAGGAGTTCCAAACACCCACAATCAACCCAGACAAAAGGTAAAAGTGTGAGTATTCATCTTAAGTAAGATATTTTGATAAAAGGAGCCGGTGTTGGCTGTGCAGCCCTTCGCACGCTTACGTTTAAGCAGTAACCCCTGGTTCTCGAATTGTTATAAATCCTGACATAAGTTGAGGAAAACAACAATTTCACCACAAATGTCAGTGATAATAAACCTGATTCTGAATCTGAAAATCTCAGTCGTGCAAACAGGAAACAGCAGGAACGTAAACATCGGTTGGTGACGAGACCCTCCACCGAGGGGGATTCTAAATGTCCCGACTGTGTGACAAATGATGTTCACACAGACTCAGTATAAACCACCCTCTCACGTTGTAAGCGAACAACACAAGTGCGACCCCCAGTAACCACGGTCTCAAATCCCGGGAGTGCGATAATTGACCTACCTGTGTGCCCACCCTGCACGGAGAGTTTAGTCTGAGCTGCTGGTCCCGAGGCCGCTCGGTTACATCCGTAAATATTCCGATAACGAATCAGTCCGTCGCACATTACAGATGGAGAAGTCCCCGGCCTGGGGTACAGGTGGACTGCGGCAGTTGCAATTCCACCCACCCTCACTGAACAGCCGGATTCCCGGCCAGGGAAAGGGGGAGGTGAGGGAGCGGGCCAAATGGAGGAAACACAGAAGCGAATATCAGAGGCTGCGTGAACCTCACCTCGGGACCGCAAGTAGTTTCTGTCATGATTTCCGTGTAGGTCTCACAAGTTATTTCCTTGTTATTCTATCCCAGCCAGTGGGGTGATTGTTTCTTGTTTAATTCAGCGAGACCCAAGCTGTGAATTTGATCCGCGTGTGGTCCTGGGAGGTTTGAGCTCGGACCTGTGTGTGAACGATGCTGCCCAGCGTAGGAGTGTCACCTCAAATATCCCTTAACTGTCCCGGGACAGGGAGCCAACTGTTTGCTGAAATCTAACCAAAGTCCTTCGTCAATTTAGTCCCACTTCAATTCTGAAGAGGTTTGATCAAACTCTTTCTTCCCGATTCAAGTTCAGTGCAGTCAGACAATGAGGTGCAACTGCAAAACGATGTCGATTGTGAGGTTAAGAGTCAATCTTATGAGACTTGGGGACCGTTAGATACTCAAATCAGCGGGTATAAGCCGTTCTTGATCCTGGTGGTCCATGCTTTCAGGTTTTTTGTCTTCTGCCCGATGGGAGGGAGAAGAGAGAATGTCCGGGGAGTGTAGGGTCTCTGATGATCTTGGCTGATTTACCGAGGCAGCAAGGAATGTAGACAGACTCCATGCAGGAGAGGCTGGTTTACGTGCTAGTCTGTGTCCACAGCGCTCCGTAGTTTCTTGCGGTCCCGGACGGAGCGGTTGCCCTACCAAGCCGTGTTGCACCCGGACTGCAGGCTTTCTATGGTGCATCAAATAATGTTAGTGAGGGTCGACAGGGATATGCCAATTTTCTTCAGCCTTCTGATGAAGCAGAGGCCCTGGCGATCTTTCTTGTCCGTGGTATCACCGTGGTTCGACCAGGACAGGGTATTTGTGATGTTGCACTGAGGCTTTCAACTTGGTAACAGGAGGTGTAGTGTAGTGGAGGAGGGTGGTGTCTGTGGTGTTCAGTGGCATCAGTGCTGGGAACTCGTTCTCTGTAAGTATATGTTTGTGATTTGAACAATAATGCAAGGGTATGGTTAATAGGTTTGCAGATGACACAAGAAATACTTCCCATAGGATAGCCAATCGCCTATAATACAGAACTATGATGAAGGCAGAGCAGCAAAGGTGGACCGTGATCCTGTTCAGAGCCAAGTTATGCACGGTGGGCGGACGAATACAGAAATGGCGCACACATCAATGGTAGTATTCTCGGGGGTATGGAGGAACAAAGGGTCCCCGCAGGTATCCTGATCTCTGAAGATGGCAGCATGATAAGGTGGTGAGGCATGTACACATGACACGTGTCTCCATTGGCTGCTGAACCATAGAAACAAGAGCTGGGAAGTCATGGTCCAACTTTATGAAACGGAGGTTGGGCGGTATCTGGAGTACTGAGTACAGTTCTGGTCGCCATTGGATGGGAAGTACAGGACCGTACTCAGAGAGGATGCAGAGAGAGTTGCATGGGACCGAGGGTTTCAGCTGTGGGGAGCGTCGCGACAGGATGGATGTTTTTTTCTGCTGAGAGCAGCGGGCTGAAGGGGTACCCGCTCGAAGTGTCCGGATTTATGTGGGGCAGTGGCAGACCAGGTTGTAGGATACTACCACCCACCGCAGAGATTCACTGTAAGGGTGAAGAGGTTTAAAGGCGATCTGGGGATGTATTTTCCATCATCCAGGGATGGGTGAAATCAGTGATGCACTGCCTGCCGAGGCGGTGGGGATAGACATCCCCGAAACGTGTGATAAATATCGAACCGATCACTTGCAATGCCAAGGCAGAGAAGACAACAGACCGTGTGATGTTGGAAGGGATGAGCACAGATGTGCACTTGAATGCTGATGTGGACAGGGCGGACCGAATAGCCCGTTTCTGTGTCGGGTGACTCTGTGACTTTGTGACAAAGACTAACAAATTGAAGTAAAGGAAAGGCGAGGTCGACGAAGATCCAGAGAGTAAATGGTGTTGTGGGGGTCGAGAGATTGCCTGATGAAGCAGATGGACACCTGGCTCCTATCTTCACCAGGGGAGACGGACCACAAATAACCAAGGTGCAGTTTGCAACGTCTGTGCAAATAGACAGGACATACTTGATCTCATACCCTCTCTGTTTATCTCAAAAACCTTTTTCTTGCTGCAGTCAGATCCGTTTCCCAGTGCCCCATGCAACCAATCTGTATGTGGGCTCAGAACGGGAACGAATGCGATGCATTTCACACAGGAGATGCCTGGTCCTCGCCCCTCGTCTACAGTCAGAAAGTGGTAACAGAATCCTGGGAATGTTTTCCATCCTGGTTCATCAGCACCGGGAAATCAGCATCTGGAATGGGAACAGCTACCCACCCATTCCACAATTTTCTTCCAGTAACACCCACCGTGTTACTGTTGATCCACAAGACTATATTTTTTCAGAAACGAATGAAGACAAGAACTTAAAAGATAAGAGCAGGAGTAGGCCTCTCGAACTCTCCATCCTGCCCTGTCATTCCATGGCTGATCTGCCCCAGTTTTCAGCGTCGTTTCCCTGCCAGTTGCCCATTCCTGATTTCTCAGACATGTGTCGAGCTCTTCTTCGAAAATTCCTCTCCTTTGAAAGGAAGTTGCAACATGGCTGAGTTTGAAATGGCCGTCTCCATGTCCTGTGACTGTAACATATGTTCCCAATTCTCTCGTTATTGAAAACATATCGACGTTTACCCTGTGACGCCCCACAGGATTTGGATGTATCAGTAAGATTTCCCCTCATTCTTCTAAACTCCAAGGAAAATAGATGTAAGTTCTTTTTCGCCTCTTGACAGGCAACCGCCTCGTTCCCTAAATTAATGCAGTGAATCTGTTATCCACTGCCTCCAATGCCGATATATCAGTTATTACAAGTAAGGGGACCAAAACCATACACCGTGTTCCTGGTCTGTCTTTACCAATACAATGTACAATTGTAACAATACTTGATGTTTGTTACCACCGTCCCTCTTGCAATAAAGACCAACATACAATTTGACTCCCCAACAAATTCCTGCCACTGCATGCACAAGGCTTCTGGAATACACAGTCCTAACGGAGAATTGATAACGCTATCACTGTGCCGAGCATCCAGAATATCGTATCTGTTTCCCAAAGGACGGACTGAACGCACTCGGTTGAAAAGAATGAATTCCTCTCCGACATGTCACCTTTCCACAATCTGTTATGATAAGTATATGCACTGAAAGACATGGAATGATGAGGGATAGGCAGCACGGCGTTGTGTGTGTGTGTGTGTGTGTGTGTGTATGTGTGTGTGTGTGTGTGTGTGTGTGTGTGTGTGTGTGTGTGTGTGTGTGTGTGTGTGTGTGTGTGTGTGTGTGTGTGTGTGTAGGGGGGATGGGTGGCAGTAGGTGTTCTGGTATCAGGTCTCATATGAAATGTGCTCCGAGAGGAAGAGGTTGAGGCAGGTACGTCAATAACATTTAAAGGAAACTTGGCCGAGTACATGGATGGGAGCGGGCTGGAGGGATATCGGCGAAACGCGGGCATATGGGACGAGCTCAGATAAGTATTCTGGTTGGCCAGGACCAGTTATGCCGAAGGGCCTGATTCCGTGCTCTGTGGATCTATGTTATAAGTGTTGAATATGATAAAGGTATCTTATCTCACATGAGACAAAATGTAGCGGAAAGGTTCACCAAAGAAATTATACATAGAATAGTTCTGGTGCTTTCATTGTCCAAACTTGAAAACGAGTCAAGGACGATTCTCTTTCAAGAGAGACAAATTTCACAAAAGTTTCTGGCGGGGTGTGAATCAACAACGTCGGTTGCAAAATTAAATTTGTTCTTAACTGCGGGCAAGGGGGTTGCCGGGCTTGGAACCGCAATGGCCCAGATGGAAATGCAATAATCTCTTCAGATTAGTGTTCATCAACTCCCTTGAAACGAGAGGAAAGAATTTGACCAAACTTGTTCAGAATTGGACTAAATTTCCGAAAGTCTTTGATTTGATTTCAGAAGAAAGGTGGCTTCCTGACCCGGGACATGTGAAGAATATTTGAGGTGAAACTCGTCTTGCGCCACGCAGCACCGTTCACACACAGGGCGGAGCTCAAACCTCCCAGAAGCAGGGGCGGATCAATTTCACAGCTTGGGAATCGCTGAATTAAACAGAGAACATCCACCCCATTGGTTGGGATGGAATAACAAGGAGCGAACTTGTGAGATCTATACGGATATCCAGGCAGCAACTACTTCCGGCCGTGAGGGAAGATTCACGCAGCCTCTGATATTCCCGTCTGTGTTTCCTCCATTTGTCCCACCTCCCTAGCTCCCCCTTTCTCTGGCCGCGGATCCGGCCGTTCAGTGAGGGTGGGTGCAACCGGGTCTGGAGCAGTCCATTTGTACCCCGGCCCGTGGACTTTTCCATCTGTAATGTGCGACGTACTCATTCGTTATCGGAATACTTACGGATGTAACTGAGCGACCTCGGGACCAGCAGCTCAGACTGCACTCTTTCCGCAGGGTGGGTACACAGGTATAGGTCAATTATCGCTCTCCCGGGAATTCAGACCGTGGTTACCCGGGATCGCACTTGTGCCCTCCACTTACGACGTGAGACAGTGGTTTATACTGAGTCCGTGTGAACAACAATTCTCACACGGTCGGGACTTTTAGAATCCCCCACGTGGCGTGGGGGGGGGGGTCCAGTCACCAACCTCAATCTCTATCAGAAAGGATCTACCCAGAATAACAGGAAGGCAGTCGGGCATTATAGAAAGGAATATCGCAGCTGTGAATGCCACAGATTGATTTATGTAAAGGAATCCTCAAAATTATGAAAGAAAAAAATGGGAGTCTGAGATGTAAACAAAATGTTGGACATTCGCAGCAAGTCGGCCAGCAACTGGAACAGGTAACCTTTCAGGTTCCAGACCACAGGTATGTTATTTATGTCTAGTTATGAGATTTACTGGTCTTCCCTGCAGCAGAAAGGGTCCAATACAATATTAAACCAAATTTATTCACAGTTGGAGGTGAGCGTGGGTTGTCAAACCGGTTGGACTTCGTTTCAGCAGCAAGACGGCTCCCTGTTCTGAGGAATGTGTGGGTTGTAATCCGTCCTGTGGACAGGCAGCTGCTTGTACACAGACACAGAGCTCACTGAGCAACAACTTCACCTCCCAAGTCACTCAATGATGCCTCACCTGACTGGCAGAAATGAAGTAACAAGGATATGGTTGAAAATATATCTACACAAAGACAGAGCATTCTTGGGGATTTAAAGTGAGATTCATTCAGCTCCCGATATTTATTTCCATTCAACCCGTTGTTGGTGTTTTGCAACAGTGATCCAGGAGACATTGACTCTGTTTTAAGCCTCTTCTGGCAGTGCTGATGTTTGCGTTCCTGCTGTTTATCGTTTGCACGGTTGAGATTTTCAGATTAATTTGTGGTGAAATCGTAGTTTTCTACAATTTATGTCAGGATTAAGAACAGTTCGAGATTCAGGGTTACTGCTTCAACGTAAGCATGCGAAGAGCTGCACAGCCAACACCGGCTCTTTTTCAAAATGTCTTACTTAAGATAAATACTCACTCTTTTCCTTCCGGTGTGGGTTGCTTGTGGGTGTTTGAAACTCCTCTCCCCAATGGCCAGCGACAGCAAGCTCTTTGATTATGTTCAGCGCCTCGATTTTGATAAGCAGTGGGGTAACAGCTTGGGAAGGTGGGAGTAGAAATAAAATAAAAAAAACTACAGCACAATCCAGACCCCTCGTCCTACAAAGCTGTGCCGAACATTCGCTACCCTAGAAATTACTAGTCTTACCCATAGCCCTCTATTTTCCTCATTTCCATGTACCTATCCAACAGTCTCTTAAAAGACCCTATCGTATCAGCCTACACCACCGTTGCCGGCAGCGCATTCCCCGCACTCACCACTCTCTGAGTAAAAGAATTACCCCTGACATCCCCTCTATACCTACTCCTTCGCACCTTAAACCTATGTCCTCTTGAGGCCACCATTTCAGCCCTGTGGAAAAGCCTCTGACAATCCACACGATCAATGCCTCTCATCATCGTATACACCTCTATCAGGTTCCCCCTCATCCTCCGTCGCTCCAAGGAGAAAAAACCGAGTTCCCTAAACCTGCTTTCATAAGGCATGCTCGGCATTCCAGGAAGCATCCTTGTAAATCTCCTCTGCACCCTCTCTATGGCTTCCACATCTTTCCTGTAGTGAGGCGACCATAATTGAGCACAATACTCCATGTAGGGTCTGACCAGGGTCCTATATAGCTGGAACAATACCTCCCGGCTCCTAAATTCAATTCCACGATCGATAAAGGTCAATGCACCATATGCCTTCTCAACCACAGAGTCAACCTGCGTAGCCGCTTTGAGCGTCCCATGGACTCGGGCCCCAAGATCCCTCTGATCTTCCACACTGCCAAGAGTCCTACCATAAATACTATATTTTGCCATCATAATTTACCCACCAAAATGAACCACTTCACACTTTTCTAGGCTGAACTCCATCTGCCACTTCTCAGCCTAACTTTGCATCCTATGTCCCGCTATAACCTCTGACAGGCCTCTATACTATTTACAACACATCCAACCTTTGTATCATCCGCAAACTTACTAACCCATCCCTACACTTCCTCATCCAGGTCGTTTATACAAATCACAAAGAGTAAGGCTCCCAGAACAGATCCCTGAGCTGCACCACTTGTCACCGACATCCACTTCAAATACGACCTTTCAACAACCACTCTTTGATTCAGTAAGCCAGGTAGACCCGCATCCACATTGCAATGTCCCCTTGGATTCCATGCTTACTTACTTTCTCAATAAGCATTGCATGGGATACCTTATCAAACGCCTTGCTGAAATCCAGAAAGCAGGATCTGCCCTTGACAAAGCCATGACGAATCCTAATCATAATTTCCCTCTCCAAATGTTCATAAATCCTGCCTCTCAGGATCTTTTCCATCAGCTTACCAACGACTGAAGTAAGACTCACCAGTCTATAAAATCCTGGGGTGTCTCTACTCCCTTTCTTGAATAAGGGAACAACATCTGCAACCCTCCAATCTTCTGGAACCTCCCCCGTCTCCATCGACGATGCAAAGGTCATCGTCAGAGGCTCCGGAATGTCCTCCCTTGCCTCCCGCAGCAGCCTGGGTTACATCCCATCCGGCCCCAGCGACGTATACAACTTGAAGCTTTCCAAAAGTTGCAGCACCTCCTCTCTTCTAATATCTACATGCTCAAGCTTTTCAGCCTGCTGCAAGTCCACAGTGCAATCCCCCAGATCTTTTTCCGTAGTGAATACTGATGTAAAGTATTCATTAAGTACCTCCGCTATTTCGTCCGAATCCATACACACTTTCCCACTGCTGCACTTGATAGACCCTATTCTTTCGCATCTTAACCTCTTGCTCTTCACATACTTGGAGAATGACTTGGGGTTTTCCTTCATCCTGCCCGCCAAGGTCTTCTTATGTCCCCTCCTGGTTCTCCTAATTTCCTTCTTAAGGTCCTTCCTGCTAGCCTTATGCTCTTCCAGATCTCTAACATTACCTAGCTCTCTGTACCTTTTGTAAGCTTTTCTTTTCTTTTTGACTAGATTTATTACAGGCTTTGTACACCACGGTTCCTGTATCCTCTCGTGACTCCCCTGTGTCATTGGATCCTGCCTATGCAGAACTTCACACAAATATTCCCTGAATATTTGCCACATTTCTTCCGTACTTTTCCCTGAGAATATGTTCCCAATTTAATCTTCCAATTTCCTGCCTGAGAGCCTCATAATTCCTTTTACTGCAAGTAAACCCCTTTCTAGTCTGTCTGTTTCTATCTCTCTCCAGTGCTATCGTAAATTAGATAGAATTATGATCACTATCACCAAAATGCTCACTCACTGAGAGGTCTGACACCTGACCAGGTTCATTTCCCAATACCAAATCAAGCACAGCCTCTCCTCTTGTAGGCCTATATACATATTGTGTCAAGAATCCTTCCTGAACACTTAACAAACTCCACCCCATCCAAACCCCTCACTGGAGATGCCAATCGATGTTTTGTAAATTAAAATTTCCCATCATAACAACTTGATTATTATCACACGTTTCTAAGATCTGCTTCCCTATCTGCTCCTCAATATCCTTGTTAGTATTGGGCGGCCTATAAAAAAACACCCAGTAAAGTTATTGACCCCTTCCTGTTTCTAACCTCCACCCATATAGGCTCCGTAGACAGTCCCTCCATGACATCCACCATTTCTGCAGCTGTGACACTATCTCTGATCAACAGTGCCAATCCCCCACCTATTTTCCTCCTTCCCTGTTCTTTCTGAAACAGATAAAACCCGGCACGAAGCAACAATTCCAGTCCCCGAGCCATCCAAGTCTCTGTAATGGCCACCGCATCGTACTGTCAAGTATTTGTCCAAGCTCTAAGCTCATCCCCTTTATTCACAATACTCCTTGCATTAAAATAGACACATCTCAAACCGGTGGACTGTAAGTTTAAATCAGATCACTCATGATCTCACTTGTCTGGAACAGCAGGCTCCAGGAGCCGAGTGGCCCACTTCTGCGCATTGGCATGTTCAGAAGATGTGATCTGAAAATTGAATTAGTATGAACAAATCCAATGACACAGACAAAGGCACATGTGAATTGTGTGTCGGCTGAATAGAGAATAAATATTAAATTAATTAAATATTTTCATTCAGCTTTGGAAGTTAATTCTGTGCCGCAGCGGCAGGGTGGGGGATCGAACCTGTGACTCACTCGATGAGACGGGCAGCGCCGTCGTGACCGGGGGACGCGCTACCCATTCCCTGTCACTCACCCCACACACTCCCCATCGCTCTCGTGCACCAAAGCACGTCCCCGCCCAACCCCTTCGCACGCGCTGCGCGGCTCGCGCGGAGACAGTTTAACGGAGGACGCGCGCCCATCAACAGTCACCTGATCCTCCAACTGTCAACAGAGGATGCTTGGGTTACTGTGATTCCATTGGTGCGAGGGGACGTCAATCACTGGTTATAACCAATAGCGGAGGTGGACCCGCATAGGAGGCGTTACCCCCGCAGACCCCGCCTCCCGCTCCCTCCCCAAATTCCTGGTCAAACCCGAAAAAACCTCAGAGCAAATTACCCGTTTTTTATTTATTCTCATTTCCCTCCGGGGGAAGTTGGGGCCGTTTGTGAACTGGTTTGCCCCTCTCTATTCCCCTCCGGAGCCTTCACCTTCTCCCCACAGGCCGGGCCCACTCCCCGGTGAAGACCTTTCCCCGCTCAGTCCCATTTGCAGCCGCCGGTCCAGCCCCAAGCGCCCGTCCTTGGGGTGTGCGAAGGACCCGGAGTCACTGCGGGTGTCTCTGTGTCGCTCTGTCTGTCCCCAGCCCGGCCGTGTGTCCGTCCTCAGCTCGGCTCTGTCTTGTCCGCAGCCGGGCTGTTTCCGTCCGTCCCCAGCCCGGCTGTCGCAGTCTGCCTGTCCATCTCTCCATCCATCTGTGTCTCCCTTTCCCTGTTTCTCGGTCCTTCTCGCTCTCTCTGCCTCTCTGTCCCTCTCTTTGTTTCGCTCTGTCTATCTGTCCCCCCCCTCTCTCTCCCTGTTCCCATGCTGAACAAATAAATTGATGTTTTAATCTTCCCTTCTCCATCTGCCCCTGTGTCACCTCCATCACAAACCATTGCCACTCCCAGGCAGTGAATACTGGGATCCTCGTGTGCCTAGCCGTATCCCTTGCCCTCCCGGGAGGACAGGACCGCCCCGTCGGGCTTCGACCCCGTGTGGGCAAGACTGAGATCCCGTGCAGGGGAGGCGAAGATCGTGCAGGGCTCAGGCTCCCTCAGCCCAGAACACGGTCCCGTCCCCACAGCCTCCGGGCTGTCCTGGCCAGCAGGAAGGGGGCCGCTCGGACCAGACGTGGGGGTCACTCCCTGATCTCAGGACCACAGCTGTGGGTAGCAGGGAGTAAACAGGTGGTGGTCCGTTCCCCAGCCACACACTGAGCCTGAATCAGGGTGGGGGATGTGGGTACTGGGCCACTGACAAGGGGCGGGGTACTGAGGACATAATCCGGGAAATCTCCGGGTCAGGGGGATGGTGTTGTGGGAATTGCATCTCGGAGGATGGCAGGGGGTCACCTTGTTCATGGCGGATTTAGTCCCGGACTGAACAGTGGGCTCACTTTCGGGACTGTTCCGACTGTCACAACATTAAACAGTTGGCAGGTGGTTAAAATGTTAAATTATATGTAAAATATGTGGAGAAAGTCATTGACTAACACAGTATCATTTCACGGACGCCGCTTTGGAAACAAAGCGGCCATTAAAGTGATGAAATGCAGCAACAAGTTGTGGGCTCCTGCTCTGTCTATTGGCCAGGTCCAGAGCACAGGAGCTGGTGTCACCGGCGCTGCTGCAGCGCCGTCAGCACTGCAAGTGTCCTCTCAGGTCAGTGGGCTCGGGGCTGCTTTAGAAAAGGTAGGATGTCCCTGTTCACACAGCCCCAGGTCGGCAGTGCCCAGAGTCCGGCTCTGGGAGAAGGAATGATCGGCGGGAAGGAGAAGGGATGATTTCCCATCACTGGCGAGTGGGGCAGCGGCATCACTGCCCAACTGGTGCTGGGTCCCACAGATCTCTGACCGTCTCTGTCCGGGCTTTTTTGTCGGGGAACATGGAACAGCTCCTTCGGCCCACCATGTCTGTGCTGCACCATGCTGCCCATCCGCACTAATCCCACCGGCCGGAACATGGTCTCCATCCCTCTATTCCTGTATGTTCATGTGGCTGGCTGAATGGTTCTGAAACGTTGCTGTCGGATCTGCTTCCACCACTTTCCCGACAGCGCGTCCGAGGAACCGACCTCCGTTTGTGTCCAAAACCTGCCTTGCCCATCTCCTTTAAACTTTACCACCTCAGATCAAACTTTTTTCCTCAGTTATCTGAATTTTCCACCCTGGGAAAGTGACTCTGGCCATCATCTCTATCCACACCTCTCATAATTGTATGGACTTCTGTCAGGTTCCCCTCCTCCTCCATCGCTCCAGAGAAAACAACCCAAGTCTCCCAACCTCTCCCTCTGGCGAACACGCTCTGATCCAGACAATATCCCGGTGAACCTCTTCTGCACCCTCCACAAAGCCGCCAAATCCTTCCTGTAACGGGGAGACCAGAACTGCACTCATGTTCCAGATGCAGTCTGACTGAAGTATTCTACAGCTGCAGAGTGACTTACCGACATTTATACTCACCACCCGAACGATTTTTGCAAGTGTGCCGTGCGCCTCCTTCACCACTTTCCCTACCTGTCCTTCCACATTCTGGGAGATACAGACTTGCACCCCAATTTCCCTCAGTACATCAAGCTCCAAAGGGTCCAGCCATTTACTGTATACTCTTTTCTTACATTGACCTCCCAAAGTGCACACCTCAAACTTGTCCGGGTTAAACTCGACCAGACATCTCTCTGCCCACATTCCCAAATGGTGACAACCTCCCTCACTAACCATACCTCCGCCAAATTGTGTGACGGCTACAACTTATCAGCTAACTAAACTATAAGTCACACACAACAGGTTCCGGCACTGATCCCTGCGGGACACCACTGGTCCCAGACCTCCAGTCAGAGTAACCTTCCACCACTGCTTTCTGTCTTCTGTGGCCAAGACAAGTTTGAACCCAAACTACCAATTCCCCTTGGAATCCATGTGCCTTAATCGTCTGGATCAACCCGCCATGAGGGACCTTGTCAAAAGCTTCAGTGAACCCCTAATTCTATCCACTGGTGCTTAGATAAATGAGGGGACTTATCTGTATCTATTGGAGGATTGTAGAATGAGTGAACACTTGGTGGGAACATAAAAGATTTCGCATGGTCTTTACAGGAATGTGGAGATTATGTTTACTGCTGTGGAAGGAAATGAAACGGGTGGAGAGAGATGAGACTGTTTTTTTCGGTGTGGGACGAGAATGTCTTTGTCTCTTCCTCAAAGGAAAAGGAAGCAGAGTTTACTTAATGATTTTATTTCTTCAGTGCAGATATCCCTGTTAGGAAATTGAGTGGGGTGTTGCAGGCGGTCGCAAGATTGAACCGCTGACATCACAGCAAGATCAGACGTGATCACTGTGAAGGGTGGAACAGGATTGAGGGGCCGAATCCACTCCTCCTAAATCAATATGCCAGCATCAACTTTTGACAAAAATATAGATCCAGTTAATTTAATGTTGAGAACTTTTCTGTCACTCACTGACGAGAAACGGTTGACGTATCTGTAAAATAAATGTGATATCAGGGAAATAGACCATGCGGAGGAAAGTAAATCCTCCCATTAGTCATTATTGCAGTTGATGGCTGCCGTGATATGGTGATTTATCTCCAGTAAGGGAACACATAACTGAAGGGGAAGGACATTCTTTTACCCATTGTGTGTTCACTTACTGTGAGGACCCACAACATTCAGGAGCCCGGATTTGCAGGAGCTCAGCACAAGGTAAGGGCACAGACTGTACTGGGCAAAATGATGGTGTTTTAATAAGCAAATTTGTCACGGCAGTATGTCTAGCAGTTCAATATTGTCATTAAAATTGTGTGATTTTATCGATCTGCAAGAAAACGTGCCGTTTTGCGGAAACTGAGTACTTACGGCAGCAGTATTTAAAATAAAACTTCCTGAAGTAATCTCACTGGCTGTTAACAATAACTTCGATGTCTATTTACCATTTAGACCCCCCCCCCCCCCCCGTCCCATCAGGTGTGAGCAAAGGTGAGATCTGGAGATTTTTCCTACTGTAACGCAGTGCCGAATCATCGCCGATTCCCTTGTTTCCAGCAACGGGACATCAGTGATAGGGCCGTGGACCAAGCACTGTCAACATGGGGTGGGGTAACCTAGGCTAAGAACAAGAGTTCTAAAGAATTCCTATGTCATAATCAATGCGTATTAATGGCGATTATCAAATATATTTGAACATGGCACAGTCCCTGTGCTTCCTTTCACAGGCACGAAATTGACATTGAATGGAGTAGACACAACTGTTTCACCGGGAGTCTCTCTGGTACCAAGGCAAACATACAGAAACATGTACATAAAATTCAGTTTTCCTCGTCAGAGGGAATGCTTCACAGGGCGATGCAGCTCATGTGCTTGACATTGCACGATTCACTTATCTTGAGCAGCGATTGCTGAGAATATCCAATTATTTTAATTTTGGAAGCTTAGAATTTTCTAAAAATAATATTAACGACTTGATAGATTGGTAAAACAATTGCGAATTTAAACACTGAAAGGCATCAACTGAGAACAACATGAGACACAAAAAGTATAATCTCGGTTTCGCGATGTTTAACGTGAACATTACTATCTTTAACTCTCGGATAATTTTAGCTCAGACTGTAACAGTAGTTATTAACAAGAGCCTTACCTCCAGGAGGTTATACTCATTGACCTGCTGTACAATAATTAATAACTGCAATAATCCGGTCAGGAAAATGGGATCGGATTTGCTTTATCACGTTCTTGATGCCAAGATAAACAGAGCTACAATCTGAATGTGCACAATCAGGATCCATGGAAGTAACAGGCAGTGTGCAAGAGAAACATTTATTGCAAATACTCAGTATTCAATAGGCCTTCCATTGCTTCCTGGAGGCCAGTGATGTTACAGTGATCTCCGTCCCTCTCCATCTGGAGTTTATTTCTGGGTGATACACGAATTATATTGTGAACAATATAATCAAACTGAGGCGTGATATAACATCGGGCCACAGATCGTGGTGATTTTAATGAAGCACAGGTAGAAGAGCTGAGAGGAAGCACAATTACGTTTCCCAGGCAGGGAGAAAATAAAGGTGAGGAAGCGGAGCAATGTGTTCAAAAAATCCAAAATGCACGGAACAGCGCTTAATTCAGAACAAGCCCTGCACCCGGGACTAGGGCGTGGAAGCATCAACTGAAAAAGCTGTGAGCTTTCTGATGCATACAAAGTGCTCGGTGAACGTAGCAGGTCAGTCATCCTGATGAAGGGTCTTGACCCGAAACGTCGACTGTTCATTTCCCTCCATAGATACTGCCTGACCTGCCGAGTTCCTCCGGTATTTTGTGTGTGTTGCTCCAGATTCCAGTATCTGCAGAATCTCTTGTGTCTCTGAGTTTGAGTAATGATTAACGGAGTTGAACTTTACCCAGGAGTCTGTTCATTTCCCTACAGAACCAATAACGCCGACTCCCCGGGATCAGAATCAGGAGGCTCCGTACAAGGTAAGACACTGAAAAAAAGACTTATAGTGTTCGTCTGAATTACAGTCACTTCACACTTTCAAGGAACTGTATAATAAGGTTCTGAAATTACTAAATTATTGTATGGATAATGGATCTGAAACATATTGCTTCTTGAAGGAATTAGCAATGTTCTACCATTATTTAAATTAATAAAATTTCTCAGCAGCAGACCCCGCCCGCATCCAGTGTTGTTAGAAATATTAATGAAAAAGTCCCACTTTCTATGCAGTTATGAACAAAGAGCCCGAGCCGGGAATTTTGAGCCCGGCGCAGCCCCAACGATTTTCATCCCCAAGTGTTTCCAGCGGCGGGAACTGATCCGTCCACCCGCACTGATCTCAAAAACTGGGTTCAGTGAGACGAGATGGATACACACAGGACATCGTTTCCTTTATTCACTGACGGGATGTGAGCATTGCTTGCAAGGTCGGCCTCATTTCCCCTTCTTCAACTGCCCCAGAATTGAATGGATTACAAAGGAATTTTTGGGACAATGGTGTGAACCAGACCCATTACTGGGGGTTTCCGGGTGAATATAGGCCCCACATTTGCAGAGGATGTTCCCTTCCCTAAAGGACAGCAGCCAGGGTATTATTTATTTTTTCAGGTTTCTATTTTCACCACATTCCATAAATTTAATTATCACCAATACATGCGCCAGGTTTTATCACAATGTAATTTACTTGTCGTTTGAGGGCAGCGCTGGCAAGATCCGCAGTTATTGTTCAATCGTAGTCGTCCTCGAGAGGGCATAACAACATACCTTGTACCAGGAGATGACCATTCGGCCCTTTGAGACTGCTCCACCATTCACTGTGAGTGTGGCGGGTCTATTCTTAGCATCGGCTCTATGTTCCTGCCTGTTCTTAACAACGCTCAACTTCCATAAGCCCTGACACACTTAGCAGTGAATATAATCGAGAACCGAGCCTCCACAGGGCAGGGAATTCCACATATTCTCCAACCTCTGTGAGGAGATATTCCTTCCCAGGCAAATGAAGAATTTTCCAGCACACAACTGACTTATGATTCGTAGACATTTAAAAAGCACTGGGCTGTCAGGAGATTTGCCATGTGTTACGGGGACGTCTTTTTTTACCCTGCTTTTGTAGCCCATTAATTGATTAACGTACGCTTGCGCTGTGCACAGATTTCAATTATTATACCATATTGTTAATTCGTAATCACAAACAAAATGGCATGTTCTCGAAGTAAATAAATATAATTTACTCTTGAAATATTATATTTAAGATTACAGATCTGTGCTACTCTGAAGCCGCCTGTCAAATGAAATATCACAGTCCAGTTCTTCTATAGCTGTGAGAATCAAACGCACAGCAAATTGTATTTGAAACTTCTCACGCAATCCACGTGGAAGACTCTTCTTGTCTATCTATTACAGATCGTAAAACTCGACATGTGGACGAAATAAATCTCCCGATTTCCTTACGGACCCTGAGTAAATTGCTTTAAATTTGTCCACTTTGTTTACTGGCTCCGTTCCCAGAGCACCCACCTTCTGGCTGTTTCCTCTATTAGAATTGCACGATTTCAGGGTAATTGTTAAGTGTTGACAATCGTTAACACTTGGCTTCTCCAAATTATAAGGTTATTCCATTAGGCTATTAAATCATTAAGCCGAGATACTGTGGAGTGCCGAATGGGAAATCCCGGACACCATCCGTAGTCTGGTCAATCACATATTCGGAAAGTATCACCAACTGCATGTGTGCTAGCACCAGGTTACGAAGTTGGAACCGGAGTGACTTCACGGCGAGGCTGAAAGCTACATGGATAGCACATGGTGAAGGAATTGGGTGGTAAACACGAAGATTAATAATGGGCAGGCTGAGATGAATTTGAGACAGATGATGCTGCTGAGTCCATCATAGTAACCAACCAATATTCATAAAGCAGAGTCGGGGGCTGATGTCTCCTCCTGGGAGTGCAACAGAGCCAGGTCTACAAAAATATTGGAGGCTCAGCTGGACAGTGGGGCTTCGGTAGGTTGGGAAGATGAGTTGGGGAGCAATAGCGGTTGTGAAATTAATAAACGAGAGGGTCTGCATTACTGTGTTGATAGACACCACTCCAGGAGGCCATGTTGTCTCCTTGGTTTTGGGTGAAGGTAAAAATGAGCGGGAGCAGGACATCCAGAAGGCGAGATCGTGGTCCATATCGGGACTCATGACAAAAAGTGATGTCCTGCAGGTGTAGTTCAGGGAACTCGGGAGACGTTAAAAAACAAGAGCCCAAAGCGAGTATTGTCCGGCTTACTAGCAGTGTCATACCTGGCTTGGTACAGAAATGGGAAGGTAGATCAGATTAATACGTAGCCGTAGGGGGAGGACCTTAGTAATTCTCTACCTCAAAGTACCATAGAGGTCGAGTCATTGAATAAATTCAGGGTCAAAGACTGACAAATGCTTGAAGTACAGAAAAAGCCATGTGGTGCAGGGGAGAACAATGAAGGTGTCTTCAGGAGGTTGGACCAACAAAGATCCTATTGAATATCACAGCAGACTCGGTGACCTACTCCTGAACATGTTCCTTCTGCTCAAAGTGAAGGAACAAACGGGTACTTCTCAGGTTGGCAAATTATGGCTTGTGAGTATGGCACGGATCGCTGCTTGGGTCCCGACTATTCAACCTTATGGCTGAGGGCACCAAATGCAATGTGTTTCCAGTCTGCTGATTGCGAGTTTCCAGTCTGCTGGATTGACTGTTTCCAGTCTGCTGAGTGCGAACGTTCTAATTGATAAGATGTAACTCAACGGCGTAACAATGCTGCTGCTTCAGCCAGTCAGGTTCGACACTGACCTCAGGTGCTGTCGATGTGGTCTTTTCACGTTCTGTCTGTAGCCGTGTGGGTTTCCAACAGCTATTCTGTTTTCTAAGCACATCCCAAAACGTGTTGGTAGGTTACGTTGTCACCTGCGTCATTGGACACTGGAGAATTGTGGAGGACCTTTTGCGCACATGTCACGGTTTTGGATATGTATATGATGGAGCATAAAAAAAGCTAGGTGAGTGAGCAAAAACTTTAACGATAGAGCACAATGTGCAAAGGAATTATGAGGTTGTCCAGTTCAGCAGAGAAACAGAACTGCTGAGTGTTCAATGAAATAGCGTGAGGCCAGGGAACAATGTTGTCAGAATGTCAGAATTATCAGGTGCAGCGGGAAATGAGGGAGGAGTAAACAGCTATAGAACAATCATACAGAGCTTTGATGACATCACGCCGGAAGTATTATGTGAAATTCTGATTTTATTGTCTGATGAAAGGACATATCGAACAGATATAGAAAGAGCGCAATGAAGGTTTGCAAGAGTTAAAATGTGCAAAATGATGGGATGCCAGCGAAGTTCCCCGAGCTGAGTCTAGATCATAGGCCACAGTGAATAAGCTCCGGACCATTTCGCACTGAAGTCGGGTGAAATTTCTTCACTCGGAGGAGAGAAACCCTTTTGAATTTCCTACCGTGGCAGTTAGGTGAAGACTCAGTCATGGAGCTCATGGAAAACTACAATCGAAAGATTTCTGGAAAAGTAAAGGAGTCACAGGGTGTGGGTAGAAGCAGGAAAAGGCCCTGAGGCGGAAGATTCCACATGACCTCTTTGAAGAATGGCGAGGGTGAATGACGCTAATCGGCTTACCTCTGTTTCAGGCCTTATATTTTTATGCTCCAATGCAGGAAGGACGGAGGATTGCAAGACTATGTTATGTTTGATAAATAAATTCAAATCTGAGATGTATTTCGTTTAAAATATTTACATCCTACAGGGGCCGTTCAAATCAGACAATGTATAACACGGGGCGTATGGGCCCTTGTGTGTGACATGGGGAGGAATTTCCTCTGGAAATTAGCGTGTGGCCCATGGGCAATGGGCTGTGGGGGTGGAGGTAAGCAGACAGTGTGTGACATTTGGAGTATTTTCCTTGGGAGATTAGTCAGTATGTCGCCCAGGGAGTGTGGGACCCGAGGGATCGGACAGTCAGTGACAAAGGGAGCATGGGACCCCAGGGGATTGGAGGTGTGTGATCCGGGGAGTATTGGGTAACGTGAGGCGGTGTGTATGGGGGTTTGCAAGACAATCTTTCCATATTTATTTCCTAACCGTCCTATTAATATTCCGTTTAATACAGAGCAACAGATATTGGGAAAGATGATCCCCACCACGGCTGAAGGTGCAAACAGGGGAGAGGATCCAGTGACATCAACAACATGGAAGGACATGGGTGTGTCAAAGAATTATTTAAACTATAATCGTTGGTCCTGACAGTTGATGAGGATCTGGCTCGAGAAACTGCTGTTTACAGCGGAAGAGGGAATATGCTGAACAGAGAGAGGGGTAGAGCGTAATTACAGTTACAGGAGGAACAGGAAATTTCCAATAGACGCCCTTATTTGGGCAGTCTGATGGACTTAAAACAGTGAGTGGGAATCAGGAGGTCACGCAGAATGAAGTGGTGGTGAAAGACAAGTCAGACACATTGATTAGGGAGCGATAGTGATGGGATTACCGTAATCGCGGGAGTAAACGAGTCTTCCCTGGGGAGCTATTCCCTGAAGAATGAAGATGCCAGCAGGTGAATCTCACTCTGCGAATGGATGCTGGCGGCAGAGTAGCGTAGTTGGTAGCAGGAAGAACTCTGACGGATATAATATCCTGCTCTTCTGCCGGACCCATCGACAAACTTAACCCCATTTCAAACAGATTTTCAGTGACCAAAGAAGGAGAGACGTGATCCTATATCCAGAGGATGGAGCCCAATGTCCATTGGGACGAGCTCTGAGGGATCGGACAGTGGGTGAGCCGGGAGGCTGGGCCACTGAGATCGGAAAGTAGGCATGTGGGAATGGGGAATGTAGCCCCTGCTCTGTGTCTGGCGTGCAGAGGTAGTGAAGTGGGCAGTGTGATGGGTGGGAGAGGCGTAGTACCTGTTCTTTGCCGAATCTTTAGATTCAGAATTACAATATTAGCCGAGCCTCTTGGTGAGCAGATTCTGGAGCTGGCTCTGTCAGGAACCGCGCCTTCTGAAGGCTGATCATTTCGACGGGACTCTTATGGTTAGTGTTTGGATTCTCTCTTTGTGTTCACAGGTCTTATGTCTACAGCCGCCGGGCTCTTTTCACAGTGGAACGATTACCAACTGTTCCAGCTGGCAAAATTCTACCGGAAGAGACTGAAACAGGCGATTGAAGAAGGGGTAAAAGGACTCAGCTGGATGTTGAGACATGAGGAACATTTTAGTGGACAAGAACATGAGGTGAGTGGGAGGAATATGGTGGCTTCCGTTGGTTCTAACATTGCAGTTATCAGAGGGAAGGGAGACCAAAGTCTCTTTTCTCACATGCCCGGGTCTGTTCGCTGCAATGTTAACATTGACCTCCGATCAATTTTTCTTTCACAGATCCGGCATCAGGGTTAAAACCTGTGAGGTGGGGTGCTTGGATCTGTAGACTCAGGTACACTCCTCCCAAACATGCCGCACTTACCACAGGGGCATGGGAGCAGTGGTTATGTACCGTGGCTGGTGAACAGATGTGGGATTTAAAATTAGATCAATGTCTCAACAAGGCTCTTTTTCAAACTAAGTCAGTTAATTCAACCATTCAGCCACAAAAAAAGATAAAGCTATCCGATTATCATACAAAACCATTGGAATCACAGAGGTCTTAATCAATCATCTTGGGATTAAAAGTCTTTCCCTATTTCTCTACAATGAACCATTCTCAGAGATTTACTGTGATAACCCCGGGACATCACTGCAGCAGTTCTCCCAGTAGTGCTCTCGGCACAACCATCTTCAGATGCTTTATCAGTGACCGTTCTTCCATCAATCGGTCAGAAGTGGGGATGTTGGCTGGCGATCGCACAAAGTTCAGTTCATAACTACTTAGCAAATGCGTCAAGGTGTAAACAGAACTCAGGCCAGGGCTGAGTGGGAAAACACCATGTTGATACCATGAGTGCTGGGAGCTACCATTTCCAACAAACGAGAGTCCAACCACCTTCCCTCGTCATTCGGTGGCCTCAACTCTCCATCAACGTTGTGGAGGACAGTTTGCCAGAAGCACAACTGAACCTGCCACACACCTGCCATCATCTGGCCTACAAGAGCAGGCCAGATGATGGGTATTCTGTGGGGAGCGATGACTGACACGTTTTCCATCACGTACCTTTCATGTCCCAGCCCATCCTGACAGAGAAATATGCCGCTGTTCCCTCATAACACTGCGGCTCAATCCTGGAACTCCGCACTAAATAGATTTGCGGTCCTTTACTAGAAGCATTTGTGGCAGGAGAAGAAGGTGTCCATTACCACACTCTTGAGGGATAATTAGGGTTGAACAGTCAACGATTGTTTTGCTAGTTGGACCCACATCTGAAAAAATAATTAAATAAAACATTTACACCCCTCCATTACCAACGCCACTCCGAATCCGACCTATTCTGAATACCCGCACAGCCCTTTCATAGTAGGCCCCACGTACCACAAATTTGGTTGTCTTCTAGCGCATGCTCCGAGATTCACTCCCGCAACCAGTTCTATTTTCTTTTCATCCCCTCCAGCTCTGAGTAGAATTTGCCAGTTTACCTTGGTCTCTGTATGAATGGTTCGACCTAATTCCATCTCTGAGAATCTCCATGGAGAGTATCCCCCATATTTCATTTGACCACGTCAACCACATCAACCGCACTGCCCTCATCAAATTATTAGTTACCTCTTCAAAAGTACTCAGATTAGTCAGAGGCTGTCCCATCAACGAGAGCGTGGTGACTACACCTGGTCATATCCTTCCTTTGCAGGTAGAGATTAATCCTGCCTCACCGATATGTTTCCAATAATTTCCAAACTAGTGACGTTAGTATAACTGGACAATAATTATCCGTTTTATCCCCGCTGCCCTTCTTGAATAAACGCACAGATTTTTCAGTCACATGATGACTGGCTAATGTAGATTTAAATATTTCTCTCAGAGCACTAACAATGTCTTTCCTTGGGTCACATAGTAGCCCAGGATACGTATAAGCAGGACCTGAGATACATCTTATCTGTCCCATATGGCCTCATTTGAAGAACATTTTAAGGCATCCTCCGTCACTTCGGCAGTGATGGTCTCCGTGATCAATAATGCAATGCCCCTTCTTGCATTCCAGACAATTGACATGCTTGAAAATTCTTTGCCGTTGAATCTGGTGTAATGTTAGAGACGGAAGGACAGAGGAAACTGAAAGTATTAAATCTGTGTCGGTGATTCCTCACATTGATACAACTGATTTTTTAATGATTTTCAGTTACTGTTTTGCTGCTATTAACTGGATACAAGATCTACAGAATGGGTGAACGGGCTGCCCAGTGACTGTTCCTGTGCTCAAGTCTACTGGGACGTCCCATCACTAAGCAGAGACTTTCCTCGTTGTTCTGCGTCAGTACACTCCTCAATATATTCGTTTTTGTACTTTGAAGAAAGTCACTGAGCTTGTGGAGAAGGGAAACCGGGAAGAAAGTTCTACACTCCTCCTCAGTCTGGTGTCGGGGAAAGGGTCCCGGGCCCGGAGGGTGATGTGGGAATCCTTTGTGAAAATGCGAAATGAGTTACCAAAGTTGGACAAAATATTGAACGAAATCCAGGAGATCGGTACGTTAAAACAACATCTTGAACGCAAAATGACGATGCACCACTGTAGATTGACCAATATTATTCAAGTTTAGTTTCATGAAAACTTATTGATTTATACAGGTTCTGATTCGCATGAATACATGAAAATCGCCCGAGGATCATCTGAATTACCAGTTAAACTGAGAGGTGAACGATGGAATGTAGACTTTACTCTCTTGACACCGATTACTTGCCAGAATCAATGTAAACCGTAGCCATTTGTTCGGAGGTTGGCAGAATCTTGGAGTCAGAAGGAAAGGAGCTTTGGAATGGGATGGAATGACCTTGGAATTCACCACCAATCACTCGCCTATTTGCGTAATTGAAGTTTTAATTCATAGAATCTCTGACAAATTGTGAAAACATGACAATGCGGTATTTCAGCTCATCCATTGTCAATCACCGTCGGGTCCTGCTCTCCCAGCGCCAATCAATGTGACATCCCATACAATAATATTCAGGTTCTGACAAATTGTGGAGCCCGATACTCTCCTGCCAGGGTTCAGACACACTGTGAGACCCCACATATTCCCGACAGGATCTTCATACATTCTGAAACCCAACACATTGCTGACAGTATCCATTCTGAAACCAGAGAGTCCTGGCAGGCTCCTGATATATCGTGAAACGCAAAACATCCCCGACCGTGTCTTAATACACTGTGAAAGCCCACGCAAGAGTCTTTAAATGCTCGAATATGGGGCAACAAACAAAATGCTGGAGGAACCCAAGTCGGACAGGCAACACCTGTGGAGGGAAATGGGCAGCAGACGTTTCGGGTTGAGACCATCTTGACTGAAATGTACAGGGGATATAGTCAGTGTAAAGAGGTGAGCGGAAGGGGTGCAGAACGTGCTGGCAAGGGTTAGTTGGATCCAGGCGAGCAATGCTGATAGGCAGATGGAGGAGGGAAGAGTGGAAGAGACAGAGACTGGGAGGTGATCGGTGGAGGTAACACTGGACTGCAGAAGATGGAATCTGATCGGAAAGCAATGTGCAGGATGGAATCAAATAAGAGAGGTCGATTGAGAGATTAAAAATGGGGAGACAGGTGTCGGAAATAGTCTGTGAATTTGAAGGCAGAGCGGAAGTTGGTAGCGAAGTTGATGAAATTGATTTGTTCTGCATGGATGCAGGAGTTGGCACGAATGCAGTCGTCGATATTGTGGAAGAAAGATTTGGGGAGTGATGCCGGAGAAGGGTTGTAATATGGACTGCTCCCCGTATCCAACAAATAGGCTACGTAGGTAAGGTCCATGTGAGTGCCTATGATTTGGAGGAAGTGGATACCCACTGTACAGGGTAAGCACAAGTTCTGCCAGTGGAGGAGGGTGTTAGTAGAAGGAAGCTGGTTGGATCTGTATTCCAGAAAGAAACAGAGCCCAAAGGACTCCTTGTTGGGAGGTGGAAGTGCACAGGGACTGGCCGTCTATGGTGAAGATGGAGCGGTGGGGGACAGGGAATTGAAAGTTGTCACGTGTATGGGTGAAGCCCCTACACCCTGGCAGCATCCTCATAAACTATGGAACTCCATACGGTCCTGGGAGGGTTCTGACACAACGTGAAACCACATACATTCCTGCAGAGTCCTCATACATTGGGAAAGCCTGTACAATTCCCGTAGGGTCCTGTTAGAATGTGAAACCATGTCGACTCCTGGTAGGGAGACGATAAATTGTGAAACCCCATACACCCCTGGCAGTTATTATGTTCCTTCATTTGTTTTGTGTCAATGTCAATTGCAGAACTCAGCATCCCTCGTTAAGCAGTGGTATCAATGCCATTTTGTTACCTTTTGTCCTTTGCAGGACCGGGCAGGGCAATAAATCTGATGACAAGCTTCCTGTTCATTGTACAGATGCTCTGTTTTCTTAAGGCTCCTGATCTGAGAGAAATGCAATGCATTCCTGTGCACTTTGAAAAGTTTGCCATCAAACCCCAATACTTCCTTCAGCCAAACTTCCCAACAAGATACAAACCCTTTCTGTTTCCCATCTGTAGCTTCAGGTGGGCAGGGACCATCAACTGTGATCCAGTAACTGTGGACTGCATTAAATGTTCCACATAAAATTGCCCAGTCCTTATCTAGAAATGTATTCCTTGTCTTTTCACGTTACGTTCCTCTATGTGCCCGTAGTATCCCGGATAACTAGGCCATGTTCCGGTTTCAATAATAAAGTGAAGTCTAGGTACGGCTGCCAATGGAGGTCAAGAAATCTGGGAGGAGCAGAATAGCTGGAGGAAGTGCGCAGGGGTGTTGGGTGCTGCAGGTTAGAGACAGGGAGGTTCTGAGGACTTGTAATGGTTTAAGAACAGCAATTAAAATTGCTAACTCGGGATATTTCAGGGGCAATTTCAGTTCAGAGAGACGAGTGTGGGATTGTTGGGTGAACGTGGCATGTTTTGATGCAGGGAACCGACATCAGATTTTCTGCCAAGCTCAAGCTGATGAAGGCTGAGTGAAGGAGACCGACTAAGAGGTCAGAGCAGTCCACCAGGAAAGATCAAAAGGAACGGGTGGTTTAAGCCCCAGAAACGGAGCTGGAAGGAGACGATGATATGGAGCTGGATGTAGACTGGTCTCCGGACCAGGAGAATATGTAACCGGGAGGGCAGGCCTTATTCACGCAGAACACCCCAGTGGAAACTATCAATTAATCGTATTTTCCTGCCACGATACACCGAAGACCAATACAACCAAACAGTGATACACTACCGGATAACCCCTGTCCGTTCACAGACTGCCCGTCTCCTCTTGCACTGAATGCCCCAGGTAATCTGCCCACGGGCTGAATCAACAGCAACCCAAGAAACATTTTCCCCTTTCCTCCCTCTTCACCATTACATGGGAAATGTTCTCCCTGTAAACCCCTCCTTCTCTTCCATCTCCACCAACACAATCTCACCTTCACACGATGCATTCCCTTGTCTTTTGCCTCTTCCTTCCCAAGATCCTGGAAAATCAATGCCTTTCGTTATAAAGCAGCGATCCCCTCGCTCTTACTCTGAAAGGGGGAGATAAACAACAGATCAGATGCCCTAGTTGCACCATGACTGCTCTTCTCTGTGCCGCCTTCAGTGGGGAACGGTGACTCCGAGCTCTCAGTTGTCGGCCGCATTAATTCTCCATTCCCTTCCATCTCTGACCCTAGGAGTTTGTCGTCCAACAAATCCGAGTGTGAGCTGAAGTTGAGCAGCTGAAATTCCAACAAGGGTCGTGCCTGCTCTCTGGCCTCGACATTGAACACAGCACTTCCATATAACCAGTCACTGATGTCTGTATCAGGAGAAAAGTGCTAAACATGTAATGGTATTGCAATCATTTTCTCCTTTGCTCACAGGTGCCGCATGTGTTGTTGGCTTCACATTTCAATCTTATTTTTTCTCCTTCATTCTCTTCTATTCACTCCTCCTCCAGACAGACGAAGTGCACACCGTCACCACCCAGCCCCAGCTGCACCAACCCCAGAGATATCTTACTCTCTCACTTCATTTCCACCCTATCACAGACATTCCCATTCTCTCCACCCGCCTCCTCCACTGCAATTGAAATTTTTCAGGTTTTCTAACAGCTCCTCATTCCAAAAATAGGTTATCGACATGGAAGGTAAACAGTGCTTATTTCTCTACAGAAGCTGCCTGTCCTGCTGAGTTCTTCCAGCAGATTCTACTGTAATATTGACAAAATAGATCACCTGTCAATATTCAGTCTGCCATTTTCCCAGAATATCCAATGACCTCTCCCCGTCTCCGCACACTAACTCGGGTGGATCGGTCGGATTTTCAAAAGTTGTTCCACAAGTAAAATGGTGACAAGTCTTTAAAGAGACTGGTCGAAGACAAAACAGAAAGGTTACACGAGAGTCTCAGAGATACGTTCATCGTCGCAGCTCACAGTTCTCTGAGCATTTGATATTTTACTTACTTGTTGTTCACTGGTCACTCAGATGTCTGTTAATAGAATTTGACTTCCTGAACTAACAACCACAGCAGCATGGAGTTAGATGTGAACATTTGAGGAATCATTTGTTTATTTCAAGTTACAGATGGTCGAAAATTTAACAGTGGTAACTTTGTCTGTTTCCATGGAAGATGTTCAGCGGAAACACAAGGAGACTCTGTGGTCACAAACTGAAACACTGAGAGTGAACACGATCCTGATGAGGGAGAAGGTGAAGGTTTTCCAGCTGGTTGATCGATACACTGAGCTCACGATCATTTCTACTGTTCTAGATTGGAGACTTGTGGAACATGAGCTGCTGGCAAGAGGCCGAGACCACGAGGAATGGAGGGAGAAACGTCTCCGGGGAGAGATGGAAAAAATCCGGACTGATCAATTGTTCCAGAGCAGCTTTTCCCGGAGTAAATCCAAATTTGGGAGTCCGGCAGCAGTGGCCGGAGTCCCGGGGATCGGCAAAACAACCATGGTGCAAAAGATTGTTTATGACTGGGCCACAGGGAAAATATACCAACACTTCCAGTTTGTCTTCAGTTTCAAATTCCGGGATTTAAACTCCATTAACTGCAGAATAAACCTGCGGGAATTGATTCTGGATCAGTACCCTTACTTTGGGAATATGCTGCGAGAGATCTGGAAAAAACCCAGAGGGGTTGCTGTTTATATTCGATGGGCTGGACGAACTAAAGTATACCATCGATTCTGCTGACAGTCGGAGAAACACAGAACCTCAGCACAGGTGCCCAGATCCCGAGTGGCCGTGTGAAGTGTCTGATATTGTGTACAGTTTAATCCAGTACAAGCTGCTCCCAGGGTGTTCAGTGCAGGTGACCACCCGCCCCACTACATTACATTCATTGCAAAATGCGAAGATCAGTTTGTACGCTGAAATCCTGGGATTTTTTGGAGAGGAACGGAAGGAATATTTCCGCAGGTTTTTTGAAGATCAAACGGTGGCAGCAGCTGTTTTCAAACACGTGGAGGAGAACGAGATCCTGTACACCATGAGCTACAACCCCTCCTACTGCTGGATCCTCGGTCTGGCACTGGGCCCCTTCTTTACAAGTAGAGACAGGGACCCGCAGCGAGTTCCCAAGACGATCACCCAACTATATTGCTGCTATATTTACAACATCCTGAAAAACCACGGCCGTGAGATTGAAAGCCCCCGTGATGTGTTACTGAGGGTTGGTCAGATGGCCTTCACAGGAGTGTCCGAGAGGAAGATCGTGTTTACAGATGGAGATTTGATCAAGTATAATCTGCAGCCTTCCCAGTTTCTGTCCGGGTTCCTGGTGGAACTTTTGGAGAGAGAGTATTGTGCCCGGAGCGTGGTGTACACATTCCCACACCTGACCATCCAAGAGTTTGTAGCTGTACTCGCACAATTCCTGACTCCGGAACGCAGGGATATCCTGAAACTCCTCACTGAAGCCTACAGCATGAAAGTTGGACGATTTGATGTATTTCTTCTTTTTATTGCTGGTCTTTCGTACACAGGGTCTGCTCGGTTCCTGGAGGAGTTTCTGGGTCCATTTTCTCATCAAACAACTTGCCGAGTGATTGACTGGTTGAAGGAGGAGGTTAAACGCCAGACTGGAAACACATGGGGAGCAAATGGTTAGAAAAGCCTCCTGAACACTTTGCACTACCTGTTTGAGTCTCAGAATCATGGTTTGACACAGGTCACACTGGGATCTGTGGAAACACTTTCATTCAGTGGATTACGACTGACTCCGATTGACTATGCTGTCCTGTCTCATGTCATTGGGCTCTGTGATACAATGAAACACCTCGATCTGGATCACTGCCACATTCAGTGTGAAGGACTCCAGCGGCTGGCACCCGGGCAGCACAAATGCCTGGAGTTGGGGTAAATCTTTATTTGTCTCCTTCTCTTAATTTATTCTTTTCTTTTCAACTTGAATCGATATGAAGGAAAATAAAGTTTGGTTAATACTGTATGAAATCAGGTTCAACAGAATTCTGATAACAAACCAGAGACTTAGTCGGTAATTACCCAAGGACTGGAGAGTTTGAGACAATCTTGTGTCGTAGAGGGTGGACATGATGTTAGTTAGCCCAGGGTCCATCAGTAATGCATGAATGATGACGTTAAATGGCGGGTGGACTTCAGTGATCTGCTGGCCTGTTTGCAAAATCAATTGTTCTTATGGTGGTCCCACAGTGACTTATTTGGAGAGACTTTGAAGTCTTTGGCAATTCAGTAAATACCGGCCATTAATTTAACAGTAATTAATCCCAATTATTGCTGTGTTGTTCACCGCCTATGACTCGTCGATGTAAGAGGCTGCACCTCACGGTTACTGGAACAGAAGCAGGCGGTGTGCCGGAGCTCCCCACCCTCTTCCAGAGGAGGAGGGTCAACAGCCAGTCACCGGACGATAAATGTGAGCAGGAGAGGGAGCGGAAAAATGAAGAACTCAGCGGCAAAGGGCAGAGCACAGCTCCGAGCAGTCAACTGTCGGTGGGCGCGCTGAGCTTCCCTACGGGGGATCGGGTGTCATCTTAACTCGGAAATGACACGGCCCTTCACATTATGTAATCCACCTACCGTACCTTCAGCCACCAAGCAGGTCACACCCCTCTGGGTGAGACAGTCGTGGGGTCATGCCTACATCTATAATCCAGGCCAGCACTCAATGACAATTGGAGGCTGAGGTCTGTTAGTAAATGGTTACAATGTACTGGGTAATGTGATTTATCTTGGGAGCACAGACGCACATCCGCCTGGCGTCGTACCTCCCTTATAGTGGGTCCTGCTGGGGTGTGAACCCGGTATTTCACTGTCATCCGTCCACTGTGTGTAAGGCCCTGCTCGGGGAGTGAACTGAAAATCCCCTCAACTGACGGAAACGTTACAGATGGAATTTAATCCTGCGGAATAAAATGACGCAGTTTGGAGGACTAATAATGCTTGGGTATGAACAGTGAATGGTTCTACCCTGGGAAGTACGGACGACAGGACCGATGGCGTAGCTGCCTCACAGCTCCAGTGACCTGGGTTTGATCCTGACCACTGGTGCTGTCTGTACGGGCTTCCCACTGTAAACTCCGAGTATTCCTCCAGGATTACTGGCTTTCTTCCACATGGTTCCGCTGGGTAGCAGAATTAGCACTGCATATTGCCCCTGAGATAGAGATAGAATCTGCGAAAATGGGCAGGAATGTGGGGAGAATAAAATGAATTTGACGTAAATCCGTGTTTGATGGTCGGTACAGACGTGGTTGGCTGAAGGACCTGTTTCCAGGTAGTGATTATGTGACCTTCTTTTTTATGTCTCAGGATCTCTGAAGTCAGCAGCACCGAAAGATAATGTGATTGAGGAGAAATGTAGGATATTTGCTTTCATTACCTCAGACGCACAATAACGTGGTTATGGTACAATTGTATGAAAGATCAGTTGAGCTGTGCCCGGTTCCTCTTTGTTGCTCTGCTGGCCATACTGCAGGAAGTGATTGCACTGGAAATTGTGCAGAGGGTGTCGACTGGGATGGAGCATTTTACCAAAGAGGAAAGTCTGGAACAGAATGGGGTTGTTTTCGTTGGACTGGAGGAGACTGGCCGATGACCTGATGAAGGTGTGCAAAATTATGAGGGGCATAGTAAAATTATGAGGGGCATAGTAAAACAAATCCTAACAGCAGAGATGTCTATGAACAGAGAGCAAAGGTTTAAGGGAAATACTAGAAAGTTTAAATGGGATTTTAGGCACAATGTTTCACATACTTCGGGTGGTTGTCGGGTGTTGGGGGTAGTGGTGCAGTGGAGGCTGAGACTCCCACATGACGAAATCTACGGGCCAAGTGCTCGACTGATGGAAAGTATAAGGACAATGGATTGGTGGTTGATGGACAAAGGATTACATGGATTTAATAAGGGGAATTGTTCTTTGGAGCCGGAATATGGGAAGAAATATGGAACAGGAGACCGAAGTTCGATGATACTGTTCAAGTGAAGTAGACTCGATTATAACCTACTTCTGCTCATATTTCCATGTTGTTGGTGGCGCAGACATTGTAGCTCCTTCTGCTCTGTTTGTGTGGGAATCTTCTCCCCTCCCCTGTCTCTGTGGGAATATTTCCCCCTCCCGTCTGTGCGGGAGAATTACCCGCTTCTCACCACTGTGTGGGAGTATTTCCGCCTCCTACCTCTCTGATTTGTGAGTCTTTCTCCCATTCTCCCTCTCTCTCTGGAGGATTCTTTGCCCCTCTCCTCTAGCTTGTGGCAGTCTTTCCCCTTGCTCCCTCTCTCTGTGGGAGTCTTTCCCTCTTCTCCCTTTGTGTGGGAGTCTTTCCCCCTTCTCCCTTTGTGTGGGAGTCTTTTCACCCTTCTCCCTCTAACGTGATAGTTTTTTTCCTCCTCCCCCTCTCTCTGTGTGCGAGTCTTTCCCCGTCCTACTCCTCTGTATGTGTAATTCCCCCCACCCCACTCTCCGTGTGGGAGTCTTCCACACACCCTCACCACCTCTTGATGCTGTTCTCAATGTGGAACTATTTTCCCTTCCTTTCTGTGTTACACAGTCGACCCCCTCTCTCTGTCTGGCATTGTTTTCCTCCTGTCCTTCTCTGTGCGGCACCCCATCCCCACCCCCGACACACACTCTCTCACACTAGGAACATGATTCGAGTCAGTGGGGAAGGACAATGAACGAGGCACTTTATTTAATAAATCCTTGGCATTCCATATGTAACCTGGAATTGGGCAGTGGGGTCATAAAGAGTAATATGAAATCTCAGTCTCCGTCTATCTATATCTCTCCCTCTCTCTATCTCTCTCCATATCTATACCTTCCCTCTCTCTATTCTCTGTCTCTTTATCTCTATCTCTCTCCACCTCTCTCTCGCTATCTCTCTCTATCTTTTACCATATCTCCATCTATCTCTCTCTCTCTACCTATCTCTCTCTCTATCTCTATCTGTCTCTACCTCTCTCTGTTTTCAGAAGGATTAATTCCTGAAGGAACGTCCGCGTGAGAGAAGACACTGAGTTGAAATCAGTTTGTTTCTCATTCTGTCTGTTTATATTTAGACTGTGGTAATAATCTGGGAGACTCGGGGATGAAAGTTCTCTCTGCGGCTTTGAGGAACCCGGAGTGTAAAATACAGAAACTGTGGTAAGTCCCAGACTGTGAGAGATTGTGTTCACAGTCACTGGGTATCTGACACTAAAGATGAATGTGATCAGTAATTGTGTTACCGATAAACACTGGGTATTTGCACCGTCTCCTGTCTCTGTGTGCTTCACCCTCACTCTCTATCATCTCCAGGCTGAACAATGTCGGCCTCACAGATTCTGGTGCCGAGGATTTCGCCTCCGCTCTCAGTACAAACCTCTCACTGTGGGATCTAAAATTGGCTGGAAATAAACTGGGAGATTCGGTAATGAAACTCCTCTCTGTGGCTCTGGGGAATCCGAAGTGTAAAATACAGAGACTGGTGTAAGTACCAGACTGTGAGAGGTTGTGTTTACAGTCACTGAGTGTCTGACACCGAACATTAACGTAGTCAGTAATTGTGTTACTGATAAACCCTTGGGATTTGCACCGTCTCCTGTCTCTCCGTGTCCATCACCCTCAGTCTCTGTCATCTCCAGGCTGGGCGACGTCGGTCTTACAGATTCTTGTGCCGAGGATCTCTCCTCCGCTCTCAGTACAAACCGATCACTGACGGATCTGAACCTGGGATCCAACTCCCTCACAGACCGATCTGTCCCCGCTCTCCGCCGCCTCATCCTGACGCTCGTGAGCCTGGAGCTGATCTGGTGAGTGTTTGTGTTCATGTTTATCAGTCAATCCGCGGGCGTTCCTGGTGACATTTGTCTGAGAGTGTTGTTGAAACATTAACCCCAGTCCCCAGTTACTGACACCGATGTGGAATCTGTTTATTTCCTCTTTATTATTCACTCTGTTTCAGGCTGGGGGGGGGGGAATCAGTTCAGTTCAGATGGAGAAAATCAGCTGAAGTCGCTGCGGGGAACCAGACCCGGACTGAATGTGGACCTGTGAATTTCTGATGTGTGAACATCCCCGCCTTCAGGATTGGAATAATTTTGGCCGGTTTCCCGCCCTCCCCTTTAACGGCCAGGCTCCAGGTTGAACTCTCAACTGTTATAATGGATCCCGGCTCCAGCTGAGTGCTCTGTGACGTCATAGGCGACCCTGACACCTCGTGATTCAGCCGCGCATCCACCCGGTGCTGCTGCAGCTTCGGACAGGAAGAGCCCAGGGCCAAGGGCTCAGTCTGGGACAGCAGATAAACATCAAAAAAAATATTAATGTCCCGGAGGAGCGGTTATCCGGGGCGAGAATCCTTTTGTTCACGTTGCTGAGGATGGTGCAGTTGGAATTTTTACACTATTCCATTCAGCATCTTGTCCATATAACGTTAATTCTTCAAACACGTCAATAGTTGACCCTACATGTGCAGCATTCTCGGACGCTGCTCTGATTTATAATCAGCGGTCAACCTAATGCAGGGTGACGGTGATAAAGGGAACTGATAATTTGACCTGTCACATTTTCGCGAGCCAGTTGATTGGAACTGAACTGTGGACAGATTATTTAGCCCACAAATTCGAAAGTTATACTTTGTTTATGTTACAATTCTCATGGTGAGCTCAATAAACAGTTGTCAGTTCCTGACTACGTGGCTGACTCTTCCTGATTTGGGAAGAAAACGTAACCCCCTTCGCTCAGCTTGTGGCGATCCGGGCTGAGGTTCCCAGCTCTGGTGTTGAGACTTTATCCCCCGAGTGCCAGACTCCCTATGGGAATAGCTCCTCTCCATATGCTGCGTCCCATCTCTAAAACTCAATCAGATAAGTCTTCAGATTTCCACAAATTGGGGGATGACGCCCGTGACATAATATCTCCACATAATTTAACTCCGGCGTCCTAGAATCCCTCTGTCAATCGACACTTCCGTCATTCCAAAGCTCGACCCTCCCTCCCGGGTGCCGTGAGCTTCTCCCTGGTTCTCCCGGGTGGGAAGGCCAGGGTGTTAACTCGCCGAAGCAGATCTCTGCCCCGCCCACAGTCACTGAGTTGTGGAGAGCAGCCTTGCTGACTGATTTCTCTAACTGGCCAAGGCATTTACAGGATCTGTGCAGGGGAGTGGGACTCTGAGTAGGAGAAAGTCATGGGATAAAACAGGAAACAGCGACAGCAAGTTTAGAAATCAGACTCAAGTTTCTTGTCACTGACATATATCCTGAAATTTGTTGTTTTGTGGCAGCAGTACAAGACATAAAAGTTACAATGTTACAAAAATAAATAGTGCAAAAGGGGAACAATGGGATAATGTTCATGGATGAGAAGCTCTTCCTAAAATGTTGAGTGTGGGTCTTCAGGCTCCTGTTTCTTCACCCTGGCGGCAGTAACAAGAAGAGGGCATGGAACCAGATGGTGAGGGTCCTTCATGACGGATGCCGCATACTTAAGGCACCGCCTCTTGAAGATGTCTTCGATCGTGGGGAGGGTTGTACCTGTGATGGAGCTAGCTGAGCCTCTGCAGTCTCCTTAGATTCTGCACATTGGAGCTCCATACCAGGTGGTGATGCAACCAGTCAGAATGCTCTCCACCGTGCATCTATAGAAATCTGCAAGAGTCTTTGCTGACATGCCAAATCTCCTCAAACTCCTAACGAAGTAGAGCTGCTGGCGTGCTTTCTTCGTGATTGCATCAATGTGCTGCGCCCATGCTAGGTCCTCCGAGATGTTGACGCCCAGTAACTTCAAAGTGATCACCCTTTACACCACTGACTCTTCAATGAAGCCTGGTGTGTGTTCAACCGACTTTCCCTTCCTGAAGTCCACAATGAATTCCTTGGTCTCGCTAACGTTGAGTGCGAGGTTGCTGTTGCGACACCACTCGATCAGCCGATCTACCTCACTCCTGAACGCTTCCTCCTCGCCATCTGAGATTCTGCGAACAACAGTGGTGTGATACGCGAATTTATAGATGGCGTTTGAGCTGTGCCTAGCCACAGATTCATGAGTGTAGAGAGAAAGTAGAATAGCTAGGGGCACAGTAAAGACAGGAAAAGGAATACTCAGTTCAACTGCATTCATTTCAATGTATGAGGTTTAGCAGGAAAAGCAGAAGAGCTCAGTACGTTGATTGACTCCGAGGACTGGAATGTTATGGCCATAACAGAAAAATGACTGAGAGAAGGACAGGACTGGCAGCTGAATGTTCCATGATACAAATGCTACAGGAGTGATAAAGGTGTAGGTAAGAGAGGAGAGGTGTTGCCTTTTCGATAAGGGAAGACGTATCATCAGTACTTGAAGATATCATTCTTGGGGGATCGTCAAATAAGGTTATATGGGTAGAACTAAGGAACAAATGGGGAGGGTCACACCAGTGGGTCTGTATTATAGACGCCCCAAAAGTCGGTGGCAACTTGAGGAGCGGGTGTATAGATACATTTTTCATAGTTTTACGAATAATAGAGTTGTATTAGTTGAAGATTTTAACTTCCCTGTTGTTGACTGGGCCACCCAGACTGTTAGGGGCCTGGTCGGGGTGGAATTTGTGAAATGTATTCAGCAAAGTTCATACGTCGGGTTGTAAACTGCCCCCGCGGAATATGAGGCGCCGGTCATCTCGGTTGCGTTTGCCCTCAGCCTGGCAGTGGAGGAGGCCGAGAACGGACAGGTCGGTGCGCAGGTCGGACAGGTCGGTGTGGAGGGGAATTAAAATGGCTGCCAAGTGGCACCTCCAGTGGGTGCTCACCCAGTCCACGTCTGATCTCACCGATGAGAAGAGGCCACATCGAGAGCACAGAATGCAAGTGAAGGTTGAAGGAGGTGCAAGTGAATGTCTGCAGCAAATGGACGGGCTCCTTGTAATGGCGAGTGAAGAGATGTAGGAGCAAGTGTTGCTGGTCTTAATGTTGCAGAGGAAAGCGCCACTTGTCAGGGAGGAATGGGTGTGGAGGTATGAACGGACCAGGGAGGGCTGGAGATAAAGCTGGAGAAGGATGAGGAGGGGGAGACGTGGCTGGTGGATCCGGTTGCAGCTGCTGGAATTGTTGAAGGGTGGCGTGCTGGATGCCGAAGCTGGTCGTGTGAATGGTAAGGACAGGGACGACTCTATACTTGTTCTGTTTGCAGGCAAGTGAGGTGAGAGCAGGTGTCAGAGAAATGGAGAAAATGAGAGGGAGATCTGCATTAACTACAGGAAAATGGAAGCCAGTTTTCTGACAAAGGAGGATATTTCAGAAGTCCTGGAATGGAAGGCTTCACGTTGAGTGGATGCGGTGAAGCCGGAGAAATTGGGAGAAAGGGATGGCATCCTGAGAAGAGACAGTGTGGGAGGAGGTGTGGTCCAGGTAGCTATGGGAGTCAGTGGGCTTGTAGTAAATGTTAGTGGACAGTTTGTCTCCTGAGATGGAAAGAGGGAGATCCAGTGTCAGAAATTTCCCAAGTGAATTTGACAGTAGGATAGATGTTAGCATCGAAACTGATAAAACTGATGATGTCCTTACGGGTGCGAGAAGCAACACCAATGCAGTTGCCAACGCAGCGGAGAAAGAGCTGAGGAGTAGTATCAGAGAAGGGAAGAAACAAGGCCGGTTGAGTCACCTGGGCTCTGTAATCACAGAGGCTCAGGATGCCCCTGGCTGGCTGAGCAGCAACAATGCAGTGCAGCATTCACCCACAGCGCCCCTCATTGGCTGAACAGTAAAATTAAATCAAGAGAAGGGGGAGAAAGGGAGAGAGAAAGGCAGCGAAGCTGGTAAAAGGAGCATTCTGACTACACTGCACAACATGTCTGAGTCTCAGAACAGTGTGTTCGTTCAGGCCACACTTGGATCTGTGGAAACTCTTTCATTCAGTGGGTTGCGACTGACCCCGATTGACTACGCCGTTCTGTCTCATGTCATTGTGATACAATAAATGCCTCGATCTGGAGCGCTGGCACATTCATTGTGAAGGAATCCAGCGGATGGGATCCGGGCTGCATAAATGCAGGGAGTTGAGGTCAGCCTTGATTTGTCTTCTTATCTAAATTTAACATTTTTCCGTTTTATGTTTAATCGATATGAAAGAAAATAAACGTTGGTTAATACTGTGGAAAAGCAGGTTCAAATACCGGACAGTTTGAGGCATTGGTGGTGGTTGGCGGGGGGAGATTCCTGGTGTTAGTTCATTCCAACATCGATCAGCTGTGATGATATTGAATGGCGGGGCAGAATTAAGTGACCTGTTATTCTTCCATAGTGAACCGGACACGACTCATGTTAAAGGATGTTGAAATCTTTGGAAGATCAGCAGCTATTGATTTAACTGTGTTTAATATTTATCATTGTTTTCACTGCCTGTTACACGTCGATTGACGAGGCTGCTGCTCACGGTTACTGACACCCAGTCCAACACTGACTGCAGCAGTCGGTGTGCCGGAGCTTCTCACCCGCTTCTCGAGGAGGAGGGGAAAGTGACAGTCACCGGACTGTCAATGTGAACAGGAGCGAGAGCGGAAACACCAAGCATTCAGTAATAAATGGCCGAGCACCAGTCCGGGCAGTCAACTGTCAGTAGGCGAGCCGAGCTTTCCCCACAGGGGGTCGGATGTTATCTTCACACGGAAGTGACCCGGCACTTCACATTATCTGATCCACCTACCGTCCCTTAACCCAGCCAGCAGATCACGTCCCTCTGGGTGAGACAGTCGTGGGGTCAGGCCGACGTTTATAATCCAAGCCGACACTCAGTGTTAATTGGAATCGGAAGTCTGTCAGTAAATGGTTCCAATGTACCGGGTAGTGTGGTTTATCCCCGGAGCACAGACACATTCGTGTAGTGTCGGGAATCCCATATAGTGAGTCCTGCTGGGACGTGAACCCAGTAATTCTATGTCATCCGTCCCCCGTGTGTGAGGCCGTGCTCGTGTAGTGGTGAAAATCCCTCCAACTGCCGCATTGGTTGCAGATGGAATTGAATCCTTAGGAATTAGGTGTTGCATTTTGAAAGTCTAATAATTCTTGGATATGAACAGTGAATGGTACTACCCGAGGAAGTAAGGAAGTATTGACGACAGGAACGATGGTGCAGCAGTCTCCCAGCTCCAGTGACCCGGGTTCGATCCTGACCACTGCTGCTATCTGTGACGAGTTTCTCCCAGTGACCTCCGGGTTTTCTGGTTTCCTTCCACATCGTACATCTTGGTGGCAAAATTAGCCCTGTATATTGCCCCAGTGTGTAGGTGAGTGATAGAATCTGGGAGCGTTGACCGGGATGTGGGGAGAAAAAATGAGATTGATCTAAACACGTGGAGACACAAACAGTGCAGATTTGGAGCAACAAACAACCTGCTGAGAGAACTCAACGGGTCGAGCAGCCTCTGTGAGGAGAACGGAATTCACCTGCACCTCCTCCAGTCTCGTCTACTGCATTTGGTGCTCCCGACCTGGTGTCATCTACACCGGCGAGACCAAGCGCAGCCTTTCGCAGAGCGCCTAGCTCGGTCGGCAATAGCCACCCCGAGCTCCCAGTTGCATACCCTTTCAATTCTCCGTCGCATTCCCACACCAACTTGTCCGTCCTCGGCCTTCTCCGTTGCCAGATTAAGGCCCAGCACAAACTAGAAGAACAACACATCATATTCCGTTTAGGTAGTCTACACCCCAATCGTATCAACATTGAGTTTTTCGATTTTAGGTAACCCTCTCCTCTAGTGGGGTGCCCTCAACCTTCCGATCTCCACTTTCTACCCCCTCTCTCGTCTTCAGATCCTCCCCCGGCCCTCCCATGTTGCGTTAGCGTAAAGGGCTGAGAGAAGCAGAATTGTTCGGGTGGTCCTAATGAAGATTTTTGACTCAGTATGTGGACAGACCACCGAGGGAAGTAGAATTACTGGACCGTATCTTAGAGAATGCAGCTGGTCGATTGGAGGGTGGGTCAGATGGGGAATATTTTGGAGATTATGACCATAAATCCGGTTATGTGTAAATGATTATGGAAGAAAATAGAGATGGGTCAGGAATAAAGGTATTAAATTGGGTGAAGACCGATTTCATTAAAATAAGAGGAGACATCGAAAATATAGACGGGGGAGCATCTAAATGTAGATTAGGCTATATCACGTGTAGGTGTAAAAGCCAAGGGTACCAAGCACGTTAATGTCAAGTGTATTGAGGGATAGATAGATAGATAGATAGATAGATAGATAGATAGATAGATAGATAGATAGATAGATAGATAGATAGATAGATAGATAGATAGATAGATAGATAGATAGATAGATAGATAGATAGATAGATAGATAGATAGATAGATAGATAGATAGATAGATAGATAGATAGATAGATAGATAGATAAGGTACAGAGAGGGCAGAGAGAGAGAGAGAAAAAAAATGGAGGTTATGGAGAACTTAAGACCAGGAAGTACTGTCGATAGCATGGAAGGTGTAGGGTGTCGTTAAAGGGAAGGCAAAGATGAGTAAGTAACGATCACTGGCGAACAGGATTATGGTAAATACGACGGCGTTCTATAAGTACTGTTATCAAGGGGAAAAACTCAGAAGAGAAAGTGTAGGGGCGATTCGGGACAACTGGGCAATCTGTGCGTGGTGTCGAAAGGTTTTGTTTTGATGTTCTTCATGGCAGGTATATTTAAGAATAGTCAATTAATGACTCCTTCTTGGAGAAGTCAGTGGCCCTGCATACGATTGAGTGAAGTCAACCACAGCCAATGTCCTGCCATACACATGGGTAGATATCAGGATCTCCAGACTCTTCACATTCTGTTGCCGATCACGGCAAAGTCAAAGCAATGGATGATATAGGTATAATGATGCTGAGTCACCCGAGTAAAATTGTGAGGGAAGGGAAATGCTGTGGAAATGCATGGTGACGTTCGAGTCTCAGATGGGCAGAGTTACTTGACAAAAACAAATCGTTGATATTGCTCGGGAAGGAGATGACCGAAAAGAAAAAACAAACACTGACAGAAAACACGTAGAAAACTGGATTTAAAATAACATGTCTTCGACACATCAGGCTATTTCGAAGATGATCAAAATTGGTATACAGATGTGAATGGAGATTTTGGATTTGGAATAGAGCTTTCCCACAGGAGAGCTTATGTTGGTGTTCATTTCTGCCAGTGAGGCATTGTCGTCTTGTGTGTCTGAATATTACTTGTGCTATTTCACTGAGACAATAAGGAAGCGTTCAGCTGCCCCGGGAATGGTTAAACTCCTTTTGGACAAACATATTTAATCATCATGTCGATGCAGACGATGCAAACTGTTTATTCAGTCAAGTACGAACATCAAAGCGAAGGTAACTGAGGATAACTGGGAGTAATAATATAACTTTTCAGTCCAGGCATAAAAGAATTGAGAAATTGGTGGGACGTTAAACCAGAATTAGAATAATTTCACACTTATAGATTGTAACAGTGTTCAATGGGGCGCAAGCTGCGGCAAACAAGATCATAGTTCAATGACATTACAGCACAGCCACCGTGAGAACAGAATAAGCACGGGATGTGGTGAATATATGAAAATACTTCGAGGGATCGGCAGAAAAATGGCACGTCCTCAAAGTGGGAATCTGTAAGAAATAGTTTAAACGAAGGGTGCAACACATAAAATGTAGAAGTTTTTACATTGTTTCCAATGTGCCTCAGATTTTACGTGGTAATGGCAACTGGGTCGTGCTTCAAACTCTCTGAAAGCTGTCAGGCCGAGAGGGAAGGTAGACTGAACTGTTGCCAAAATAATGTAAATAAAATGCTGAAACAGAGTTATGTTTAAATCTTTCACAAGTTGGGCTGTGACCTGTGCTGAAACCAAATAAATTGCCGAGGACGGAACACGGGAGTTTAATCTCCCAGAAACATGCCGGTCAGTGGTGGAGAATTTGAAACGAGTAAATAATGGGACAACACCGAGCAAGAGAGAAAGAGAATGGATGTCGGTATTTCGATTCACGATCAGATAGCGCGAAAGGTTTATGTAATACACACTTCGAAATGGATTCATGTGTTTTAATTACACACAATAGAGAGAGAGATCGTTCAAAGAAATAAGTATATTTTCCAGCTGGGTAAATGGCCAAGCGACTTAATCGATATCAGGGAAAGGATAATCTCTCACACAAAGAAGGAAAGAGCAGAACTGCTGGCAGAGAATAATGCATTCAATTGGCAACATCATTGTTCTGAGGAGCATCATTCATGAATACTTCTACGAGACAAGTGTCGAATCATTTCCGAAACATGAAAATAATTCGACAATTTTTCTGCTCGGTACACATTGTCTGACTGTTTTAACCAGCAGATTAACGGGAGAGAAAAGTGTAATCTTCAGCTGCTCTATGAACTTGGTCTGGGTCACTCCGTAAATAAAGGTGTTTGTGCAGAGGCTGAAAAGCTGAACCACAGTCCCCGCCTCTTTTGCAAAATAAAGCCGGGTCGTCGTGACCATGTCTGTGTAGAGACATCATGTGAGGATGAATACCAGTGTGATTGTCGCCCAGCAGAGAAGGAAACTCGCCGACAGGGACAAGAGCAGAATGATGGATTGTCTCCGGTTCTCCATCTCTGGATATCGCTGTTTTCCGCAATTTCCTTGCCCCCTGAGTCCCCCACGGACTTTGCTCGCTGCCATAATCTCTGACCGTCATCGAATTGACGGTCAAAATGAGGAAGAAAGGAAGCAACGGGTTTAATAGTAGGCCCACCCAGTAAAACTCCTCAAAGTTGTCCACCGGCAGAAGTCTTCCCTTCAAATGACACTTCCAGTTACCGGCCCACAAAAAAATTCATCTTCCATATAAACAAAATAGAAAGAGATGTTCTTCAGACAGAACCCAACATATATTGCGCCAATAACCAAACACGCAATTTTGAGTTTGCAGTATTTTGTCTTTAACTTAGCCGAGCAAATGGTCACAAAACGATCGAAAGTGAAAGCGACTGTAAGCCACACGGAACAATCTAAAGCCACGTGACACAAGACACAGTGGACAAGGCAGAACGCAACGATGCGCAGGAGTCCATACAGCACGAATGAGTCACCTATTTGGTAGAACAGGACTTCGATAATCACCACCATTAGATCCGCCGCAGCCAGCGCCACCAGATTGCGAATGATACATTTGGAGAGACCGCAGTTTCCTCGGCAGAGAATGGCGATTGTTGCCAGGTAAACTGTGGGAAAGAAACTAACTGTAACATTGTGACAAATCAGGAAATGCAAGCAAACTGCCTTTGCAAAAGAACTGTTGCTCAAAATGTCTTGTGAACATCTTAACCCTCTAAGATCTGCACAAGTCGGATATTGGTAAATATTGTCATTTGAATAAATCCTATACTGTTCCGGTATCTTACACGTCCTCCAACGCATGGATTACAGCAGCAGCGAGTATTCACCAGCAATGCGTTTAACAAACAATTGATTTCGTTAGGGTGGATGAGAGTTATATAACAGCAATAAAAACGACAAGTGCCACAGACGTCTCAGGGACATCACCATGACAAATGTCTTAACAACCCATGATGGGAGACAGGACCGTCCAGAGAGAAATCTGCGCCCTCCAAGCTTTCAATGAACAGCCGATGTATGTCTCCGAAATTTATCAAAATGTGCTGTCATATAATCGAAAACAATGCAGAAATGTGAAGATAATTGTCCGTGCAATAAGCTACCGACGTGTAAACGTAAACGACGTTGGGTGGATGGTTGGAAAATAAAACGGGTGGTTTAGTTTATAAGAGGCAATAACCAGAAATGCAGGAGAAAGATTACTGACAACAATGGACATTTTCACGTCCTCAATATGTCAGGGTGTTTCAAACGTGAGAGCAGAATACAGCAACTTTACTATGATTCTTGATCAGGGGACTGAGTTAGTATCTCCTCTGGGTTAAACTTATTAAGTACATCTCGTCCCCGTGACGGTGACCTGTGAAATTACCCGATTGTGGTCGAAACGCAACTCTTTCATTCACGTTCTTTAGCAAAGGAAATCTGACCGCTTTACTGTTCTGCGTCCACATGTAAAGATGGGAGGTGGGAGGGGGACTTTTCTACTGTCTCCTCAGTTCATGGACACGTCGAGATCGGCAACAAATATCAATATTAACAGGGACATCCGCTTTTGGTGAGTGAATTGAATGATTCGCAGAAGCGAACCTTGGTTCAGGACTTGCATTCAGTCCCGGGTATGACGTGCCGGATTAATGGCGTTTCATATCAATACCTATTATTATTCAATCATGACAATGGTTGTGAGGGAATCCGTCCAGGGAACGGCAACACTCTAGCGGACGTGGACTGTTAGAACTGACTCGGTGCATTTTAAAGGCGCTCATCAGAAGTGAGAAGGGTTCAATAAGTATGATGAACGGTCCGAATTGCAGCGCATGGCATGAATGGGAAATAGACCGAATATCCATGGCAATCTTCGAACAGCTGCCCATAATCTGAGCCTGAAACTATGTGACGGTAAATCGAGTTAACAGTGAACTACCGGTTCTCATTGGTGCGAAAGGTATTCGTACATTGTGAAGCAATTCAAGATATCCCCCCTCAAAAAAAACCTGAAACTTAAGGGGAAGCCACTGGGGAAAGGAAGGAGTGGACGTTGCTGTTGTTAATGGATTAAATGGGAAAGACAAATGAAGAATGGAAGTCATGACAGAAGAAAGATGTTTCATGGCCAGTAACAGACGTCGCCAGTTCCTAATAATTAAGCCGTGGTGGGAAACGCTTACCTGGGACTCCGATGACTGTAATGAGTGGGTAGCACACTAGAATCTACCATTGTATTCTGTTGTTGGCGGCTTCCTTCCCACCCAGAGCTGCAGACCCGGTACTGAACTCTGTAAATCGTTACAAATAGTTCCCGTTAAAACATATAAATCAGAAATTAAAATCACAATACAACACCTTTGATGAATTCCACCTAACTCAACAGTTCCGCCAATACGTCGTTCCCTTTATTCAAACGCTGTTGCGAGTTCCGTCGCTTCGGTGATTCAGTCTGAAGTGTAGTTCAGACCCTGAGATGTCCCTGCTTTATACAACAATTGCATACCTGATGTTGAAAACAACTTGCACAATAACTGGCGTTAATTATCATTAATTAACACACAAGCTGACGTTTTCTGCTTCATCACAAGTGAAAAATATTGTTCTTTCGTCCAATATCCTACAGTAACAGAAACCATGACATTATCACTTGAATCTTTGTGATGCCTGAACATTAGTGGCGCGGTAGTCTTGTCAATGTATCCCCGTGATCGGTCGTGCTTCCATTCCACCATTGCGAGTGGAGTCTCCACTCCGGTACTCGCGCCAGTAAACTAAATCCAATAACCACGGTGTAAAATCCACCCCAATGTCACTGCTGCTTTTTGATGGACAGGCGGCGGTTGTGACGTCATGGCTTAGCCGCACCCTCACTGGGGTCATTCACAGCTGAAAGAGGAAATCCAATGTGAGCGGGAGAAGATTGGCCCAGGTTTACATTCCCCGGCAGATGCTAACAGAGTCATTTCTGAGCACAATGAGAAACAGAATCATTTGTAATTTTAGGCTGCAGATTGTTCCCGGCAGCAATGTTATAAAATGTATCAAAAATGGATTCATAAAGATAACAGTAAGAAGATTTAATCTGCTTTTGTCACAAGTGAGAACATGGTTGGGTCTCAGTCTTCAGAAAATACGGGGGAATTTGGATCGCACTGATAAATTGAAGAATGTCGAGCGGCGCACAGGGACAGAGGGACCATATATATGTGAACATGCAGTGTGCGGTCACATTGGGTCAGCTGCTAGTGAAACATACGGAAGACCGGTGTTAATAACAGATTCACGGAGAATAAAAATAGAGTTGTAATTGATTTTTTCGTTTACTGAACTACTGTAACAGAATTATTCTGTCAAATTCGACCTCGTCACTTTTGGAAGGGTTTGGAGTTCCTCCAGAGCGTGCATAAGAGGTTTTCTGGGTTGGTCCTAATCCTGCAGTGGCTCAGTGGTTATTCTGACCTACTCGAAGCCCAGAGACCCGAATAATAATTCAGAGGCACGAGGTTTGAAATATAATTTCAATTAACAATGCATAATTTGGGAAAGCCTCGACCACAAAATCACCAGCTTTTATGCAATCCCACACTGCTCACTTATACCCGCTCAAGTGGGGAGAGTAATGGACATGTGATTACAATCCCACTCTCACCACATGTACGTCCTCTGAAGTAACCTCTCAATCCGATTGCTTGTACCATTATTGCCAGGCTCACACTAACAAAGAATAATACTGTACAGACAATGTCGCAGAAACGCCCGTCCACATTTCATATTTGCATAACTGTACATGACATATATGGAGGCAATTTAGCGCATCGAGTATCTGCCGGCTCACAAAGCAATCCCATTCCCCAAGTTTCTTTTTCTGTAACTTGCTCTGCCCACATTCCCATCAAACCTTCCCAGAGGAGGTTGCCTGGTTTGGAGGACATGTGCTCTGAGAGCGGTTGGACAATATGAGGAGAGGAAGAGGCTGAGGAGAGATTGATAAAATATATAAAATTATGTGAGGCATGAATAGAGTAGGCAGCCAGAATCATTTCCCAGGACTGAAATCTGTAATACTGGATGGCATGTGTTTATTTAGGGGGGGGGAGCGCTGGAAGTACAAAGGAGATGTGCGATGCAAGTTTGTTGTACAGAGAGTGGTCCGGGCCTGTAATGCATTTCCAGGAGTGGTGGTAGGGGCAGATCGCAGAGGGACGTTTAAGAGACTCTTTGACAGGCCATGAATATGCAGAGAATGTTGGGGTATGCTCAATGGAAGGGGAAAAGGAATTAGATTAATTAAGAGACATTGGTGTAATTAATTCGGCACAACATCGTGGGAGGAAGGGCCTGTCCTGCGCTGCACTGTGCTATGTTCTGTGTAACTCTCCCAAAACACACCGGGCAAATTAGAATGGCCATTAACTTACAAACCTTTACGTCTTTGAGATGTGAGATAGAAATGAACTGCCCAAGGCAACATACACGGTCGCAAGAAGGAAGTGCAACCTCCACATCCACAGTACCGAAGGTTAGGGTCGAATCCGGAGCGCTGGCGCTGTGAGACAGGACATCAATTTGCGCCGTGTGTTGCTTCAGTCGATGTTGCAAAGTCCTCCACACAGACACGTGGCATCTTGTGTATGAAGTGGGAGATCTGACCCACAGACTAATTAAGGAACAGCCTGATAGTCATAATCACGGAGTCAATGCTGACCAGCAATGACCTGGGAACTTCCATCACAACGCCAATGGCTGCGGAACACAAGCTTCAATCCCTGGCAATGACGTCTGCACCAAATTACCACCTGCAGTCCTTCCTCCATCAGCTGAAGTTATGCTCCAACAAATACAACAACACTTGGACGAAGCATTGAAAGTAGCAAGGATGCGGAATGTTTCTGGGGTGGGGAGATCAATTTCCGTCAATAACAGTGGGTTGGTAAAACCAGCACTGGATGAATACTGAAGGACGTGGCTGCCAGGTTGGGTCTCCAGCAGGGAGGGAGAGAGCCGACACGAGGGATGTCCTTACTTGCCCTCGTCCTCACCAATCTACTAGTGGAAGATGAAGATTCATATGTGCACGGCGGTATTGGTAGGTGAGAAACGCAATGTCCCTACGGAGACCAAGTCCCGTCTACACAGCGTGGACACCCTCTATCGTGCTTTGTGGCGCTGCAGACATGTTGAATGTGATAGACCCAGGACGCCCAAAGCGCTACACTTCACATTTGCAGGGGTAGCCTCAATCAGCCACTTATCCACCCATTTCTGCAACAGATCTGTATCCCGCTGTATCCGTTGCCAATCCTTAACAGTACCCGCAACACCACCAATGTTTATTCCGTCTACGAACTTAATTACTCGCCGATCCACATATTCATCCGGGGTATTTTGATATATCGCAAACTGCATCGACTCTTCTACGGATGCCTGTGGATCACCAGTTGGAAAGGACCTACAGCTAGAATAAGTCCCATCGACAACTACCCTCTGACTTCTATGGGCAAGCCAATTCTGAATCAAAACGGCCAGGTCACCATGAATCGTAGACATCGTAACCTTCTTGATGAGTCGACCTTGAGGGACCTTCCAAAACGTCTTACTAAAATCCATGAAGACAACATCCACATCCCTCCCTTAATCAACGAACTTCAAGGACTGAATCAACTTCGTAGACTTGTCTTGCCCTGCAAAAAGCCACGCTGTCTGACCCCAATTAAGCCACGGTTTCACACATGATCATAAATCCCATTCATCCCTACGTATCCTCTCCAATCACTTCCCTACTACTTACGCGAGACTCACCGGTCTTTTGTTTCCAGGAATATCCTTATTGTTTTTCTTGTCTTACGGAACAACATTAACATCTCACCATTCCACGTAAACATCGTCAGTGGCTGGTGTGGACACGAACATTTTGGTCAAAGCCTCTTCAATCTCGTCTCTTGCCTCTCTCAATAACATGGGGTTTATCTCATCAAGCTCTGGGGACTTATTTCCTCCAGCACTAGATATTTTCAGCCTCATGTAAAGACTCTTACTATTTGGATTATCTATGTCTCCCCAAAGTTGAGACATTTCGATCAGTTCGCCCTTCAGCCTCCAACACTCCAGAGAAAACAATCCAAGTTTGTCCACACTCTCATGTTCGTTATTACTCTCCAATCGAGGCAACATTCTGTCGAACATCTTCTGGACCATCTATAAAGCTGCCACATCGATTCTATAGTGTGACCACCAAAACTGCACACTATGCTCTAAATGCGACACAGATGACGTCTAAAACAGCAGCAATATGACTTTCCAACATTTTTACTCACCACCCCGATCGATGAAGGTAAACATACCGTACGCCTTCTTTAGCACCCTACCTGCTTGCGTGGCCACTTTCAGGACACTGGGCCCTTGAACCCCAAAATCCCTCTCTACATTATTGTTAAGGTTCTGGCCATTAACTGTGTACTTTCCCCTTCCACTTGAGCTCCCAGAGAGCATGCAGATTTTAGAAAAGAGATGGTGCTGAAACTTTTAGAAAGCATCAAGTTGGATAAGTCGCCGGGACCGGAGAAGATGTAACCCAGGTTGCTGTGGGAGACGAGGTAGGAGATTTCGGCGCCTCTGACGATGATCTATGTGTCGTCCATGGAGTCGGGAGAGGTTCCGGGAGATTGGAGGGTTGCGGATGTTGTTCCCTTATTCAAGAAGGAGAAGAGGGCTAGCCCAGGATATTATAGACCGGTGAGTCTTACCTCAATGGTTGGTAGGCTGATGGAGAAAATCCTGAGAGGCAGGATTTATGAATATTTGGAGAGGTATAATATGATTAGGAATAGTCAGCATGGCCTTGGTAAGAGCAGGTCCTGCCTTCCGACCCTGATTTTTGAGGATGTGACTGAGCACATCGATGAAGGGAGATCAGTAGATGTAGTGCATATGGATTTCAGCAAGGCGTTTGATAAGGTACCACATGCGAGGCTTATGGAGAAGGTGAGGAGACATGGGTTTCCAAGGGGACATTGCAGTGTGGATCCAGAACTGGCTGGCCCACAGAAGGCAAAGTGTGGTTGTTGTAGGGTCGTAGTCTGAGTGGATGTCGGTGACCAGTGCTGTACCTCAGGTATCTGTACTGGGACCCTTACTCTTTGTGATTTTTATAAACGACCTGAATATAAAGTAGAGAGGTGGGTTAGTAAGTTTGCGTATAACACGAAGGTTGGGGGTGTTATGGATAGTTTGGAGGGCTGTCAGAGGTTACAGAGGGACATAGATAGGATGTAGAGTTGGGCTGAGAAGTGGCAGATGCAGTTAAACACATAAGTGTGAAGTGGTTCATTTTGGTAGGTCAAATATGTTGGCGGAATGTAGTATTAATGGTCGGACTCTTGGAAGTGTGGAGGATCAGAGGGATCTTGGGGTCCGAGTCCATAGGACGCTCAAAGCGGCTGCGCAGGTCGACTCTGTGGTAAAGAAGGCTGATGGTGTATTGTCCTTCATCAATCGGGGAATTGAATTTAGGAGCCGTGAAGTATTGTTGAAGCTATATAGGTCCCTGGTCAGACCCCACTTGGAGTATGGTGCTCAGTTCTGGGCCCCTCACTGCAGGAAAGATGTGAAAGCCGTATAGAGGATGTAGAGGAGATTACAAGGACGCTGCCTGGAATGCGGAGTGTGCCTTATGAAAGCAGGTTGAAGGAACACGGCCTTTTCTCCTTGGACAGACGGAGGATGAGGGGGGACCTGATTGAGGTGTATAAGATGATGAGAGGTATTAATAGGGCAGATAGTCAGAGGCTTTTCCCCAGGGCTGAATTGGTGTCCACGGGTTTAAGGTGCTGGGGAATAGATATAGAGGAGATGTCAGGGGTAAGTTTTTCGCTTAGAAAGTGGTGAGTGCGTGGAATGGGCTGCCGAAAACGGTGGTGGAGGCTGATACGATAGGGTCTTTCAAGAGACTGTTAGATAGGTACATGGAGCTGAGTGCAATAGAGGGCTATGGGAAAGTCCATTAATTTATAGGGTAGGGACATGTTCGGCACAGCTCTTTGGGCTGAAGGGCCTGTGTTGTGCTGTAATTGTTCTATGTTCTACCACACCCTTGCCCGGATTAAACCTCATCTGGAATTTCTCCGTCTTTATCTGCAACTGATCTGTATCCCGCTGCATTCTTTTACAGCCGTCCACAGCGCCCACAACTCCACCAATCACTGTGTCATCTGCACAATTTCTATCCCACCCATCTACATTTCCATCCCCTCAGATGTCTCAAAAAGAACCGTCCGCTGATCACTGAGCAACACACTTTATCGCAGAACTTTGGGGAAGTGAGTTGGAAGGAGGGAAGGTGGGAAGAGAGAAGGAAGGAGAGAGAGATTGAGGGAGGAGCGGAGTTGAGATGAACGGAATGCAGGAGTCATGGAGTCACAGAATAATACAGCACCGAAAAGGTCTCATGGACCCAACTCTGTCACACTGATAACAGCACCCTGCCTGCTGGTAACAGTTGTCCGCATTCGCCCCATAATCCTGCAAAACCTTGCCCTCTCCAAATCGCTCTTAAGTGTTGCAATCGTGCCCGCATCCACAAATCCCTCTTGCATCTCAATCTAGGTACTCACTGCCCTCTGTGTGAAGAGGTTAACTCTCAGGTCTATTTTAAATCTCTGTCCTCTTATATTGTGCCTGTGCCCTCTAGTTTTGGATTCCCCAACCCTGGGGGAAGGGACTATGACCGCCCGCCTTATCCATACCATACCCCTCATGATATAATAAACCTCTGAGGTCACCGCTCCTTCCCCTGCGCTCCAGGGAATAACGAATCAACGTGGCCAACCTCTCTCCATGATTCAGGCCCACTCGTCCAGGCAGCCTCCTCGTAAATCTCTTCTGCATCATCTCCAGTTTGACATGTCTTTCCTCATACAGGGTGACGACAAGTGTACACAATTCTCCAAGTACGGCCTCACCAACGACTTATACAACTGGAACATAATGTCCTTGTTCCTGAACTCTATGCCCTGACTGAGGAAGGCAGCATGCTAAACGCCTTCTTCATTACGCTGTCTACTTGCGCAGCCGCCTTCAGTGAATTCTGCACTTTAATTCCCAGATCCCTCCATTTCACAACATTCATCCGTGCCCTGCCATATACTGTTTGAATCCTACCCTGGTTTGACTATCCAAAAAATCACCTTGCACTGATCTACGTTGAATTCTATTTTTCACCACTCAGCCCATCTCGTTAGCTGATCAAGATCCCTTTGCAAATCATGGTAAATTGCTTCACTATCATCAACACGCCCCAGTTTAGTGTCATCGGCAAATTTGCTGATCGCCCTTTGTACATTTGAAACCAAAGTGGAGAGAAGAAGGATGATAGTTGACTTGATAGAGGTGTACACGATGATAAGAGGCATAGATCGAGTGGACAGTCATAGAAGTTTTCCCAGTGTGACAATGGCTAACATGAGGGGACATAACTTTACTGTTATTGGAGTGAGGTATAAGGGGGATGTCGGGGTAAGTTTTTTATACAGAGAGTGGTGCGTGGGTGGGACGCACTGCCTGCAGAGGTTGTGGGGGCGGATACATTGGGGACATTAAGATACTCTTAGATAGACACATGGATGATAGAAAACTTGGGGGCTATGTGGGAGGTAAGGGTTATATAGATCTCAGAACAGGATAAAATGTCGGCGCAACATTGTGGGCGGAAGGGCATGGAGTGTGATGTAGTGTTCTGTGTCCTATGTTCCAATGGAACAACATTGTCCACCGTCCAGTCTGCTGTAACTTCACCAGTGACTAACAATAAAGCAAGTATCTCCACAAGAGCCTCCGCGATTTCTCCCTGGCCTCCCATAAACTCCGACCCTGTTCTTGGTCAGGCCCTGATTATTTCCACCCTAATGTGCATCAAGTCTGCAAATACCTCCGACCTCGTAATCTGCCTACCATCCAAGATCTCTGTACTTATTACCCTAATTTCTCTGGCATCCCTGATAGTCTCCATTGTAAACACCGAGGAGAGAGAGACATTAAAAATATTAGCTGCCCTGAGGGTCTTTCCGAGGACCTGGTCTCTCACTCGTCACCCTTGTACTGTTTATGTAAATGAGGATGCTCTAGAGATTATCTTTAACCCTGCCTGCCAAATCGACCTCATACCGTCTTCTTGCCCCCCTGATTTCCCTCTTCAGCCTGGTCTTAAACTTTTTATATTCGTCGAGGAATTCATTTGTACCTTAATGCCTAAAGGCGATGAACTCCTCCTTCTTTTTTACTGAGCAGAGCCTGGATATCTCTCGTCAGCCATAGGTCCTTGACCTTGGTACATCTGCCCTTCTCCCTGTAGGAAACATTTTGCCCCTGGACCCTTGATATGGCATTTTAAAAGCTCCCAGTTTCCAACTGTTCCTTTGCCTTTAAAACAGTTGACCCCAGCTAGATCCTGCCTAATGTACGCAATGTTTTTCCTGGTCCACTTCAGGATTTTAGGCAGTGATTAGGGATGTCCCGGTAGTTACAAGGATCGGATGGTTGAAGGGAAGTCGTTGTTCCCGAACCTGGTGGCGTGGGGACATCAGGCTTCTGTACCTCCTGTCCGAAGGTAGCTGCGAGAAGACGGCACGGCCGGGATGGTGGGGGGATCTTTGATAACGGACGTTGCCTTCTTGAGGCAGGGCCTCCTGTACCGCTGCTGGGGAGGGATGTGCCCGTGATGTATTGGGCAGAGCCCATAAATCTCTGCAGATAATTACGTTCGTGCGCAGTCGAAATGCCGTCCAAGGCGGTGATGCAACCGGCTTGGACACTTCCAGCATTGCATCTGTAAAAAGATTGTTCGACCGTTCGGTGAGAATCTGAACATGGCTGACCTCCTAAGAAAGTAAATTGACGAGCGCGCCTTCCTTGTGATTGCATCTCAGTGCAGGGATGTAGTTGCTGTAGATGGAGTGGTGTCCCAGTGACTCAGATATACCCGACCCCGACACCCCTCCCTGATTCCATCTGGGTGTACTGTCATTGCAGCAGAAAACCACAAGGTGGGAGTGTTGTCCACAATGCTCAAACCACCACTGGGTTGGGGGGGGGGGGGGGTCAATCGTGGCATCCAGCACCGATACAGGCCCTTCGGCCCAACTGTACCATGCCGACCAAGATGCCCCATCCAAGCGTATCCCGTTTGCCAGCATTTAGTCAAATACTTTCTAAACCTTTGCATTCTATGTACTTTTCCAACAGTATTTTAAAGTTGTTGTTGGTAAATCGGTTTATCGTTGTCACGTGTACCGAGGTGCAGTGAAAAACCTGTCTTGCATCCCGTCCGTAAAGCTCAATTAATTGCACAGTGCATTGAGGTAGTACACGGTAAACCAATAATAGATTGAAGAATAACGTGTTATAGAAAGTGCATTGCAGGCAGACAATAAGGTGCAAGGGCCATAACGAAGTAGATTGTGAGGCCAAGAGTGATTTCATCGTACGCGAGGACCGTTCAATATTTTAGTACAGCGGGATAGAAACTGTACTTAAGCCAGTTGGTACGTGATTTCATGTTTTTTGTGTCTTCTGCCCGATGGGATGGGGTAGGAGAGTGAATGTCCGGGGTGGAAGGGATCTTTTCTGATGTCAGCTGCTTTCACCAGGAAGAGAGAAGAGTAGACAGGGTCCACGGAGGGGATGGTGCTTTCCTTGATGTGCAGAGCTGTGTCCACAACACCCTGCAGTTGCTTGCGTATGGAGCAGAGTGGTTAACATTCCGAACCGCGATACATCCAGATAGGATGATTTTATTATCCATGGATAAAAATTGGTGTCAAAGAGGACATACCAAATTTCTTTAGGGTCCTGAAGAAGTAGAGGCTTTGGTGAGCTTTCCTGGCCGTGGCATCTAATTGGTTGCAACAGGACAGGCAACTGGGTATATTCACTCCAATGAACTTGACGCTCTCAACCACCTCGACTTCGTCTTTGATGTAGAAAGCTGCATGTACACCCCCCCCTTCATGAAGTCAATGATCCGCTCTTTCATTTCGATTATGTTGAGGGAAAGGTTGTTGTCATGAGTGCAGAAAGACCGTGAGGAAGGATACGCAGTTTAAATGGCTAAACTACAATCAGTGGGATGGGCTAAGGTGTGTCGACTTTAATTCGACAAGTTTCAGGAATAAGACTGATGAACTTAAGGGCATGGGTAAGTAAGTGGAACTGTGATGTGGTGGCCATTACAGAAACTTGGCTATGGCAAGGACAGGAAGCGCTGCTGGATAGTCCGGGGTTTAGATGTTTCAAAATGGACAGAGGCGGAGGTAAATGAGGTGGGCGAGTAGCTTTGCTGATCAGGGACAGTGTCACAGCTGAGAAAGGGTTGATGTCCCAGAGGAATCCTCCATAGTGTCACTGTGGGCGGAGGTCAGAAACAGGAAGGGGGAAATCACTCTATGAGGAGGATTCTGTAGACACTCTAACAACAGTAGAGACGCTGAGGAGCAGATCGGAAGGCAGATTTTGGAGAGGTGCAAAATAACTGGTTAGTTGTCATGGGTGATTTCAACTTCCCTAATATTGATTGCACCTCATAACCGTAACGGGCATAGATGGGATGGAGATTGTCAGGTGTGTACAGGAAGGATCATGACATTGTATGTAGACAGCCCTACGAGAGGTGAGGCATTTCTGCACCTGGCGCTAGGCAATAAGCCTGATCAGGTCTCAGATCTCTTGGTGGGATAGCATTTTGGAGAATGTGACCATGACTCCTTGACCTTTACTTGAAATTGGGAGCGTAAATTGGAGACATATTGTCTTGGGGAAGTGCACAGCGTAAATGTGCAGGCTGTTTAAGGAATACTTGTATAGGGTTCTGGATAGGTTTGTCCCATTGAAGCAGGGTAAGGATGGTTTTGTAAAGGAACTGTGGTTGACACGATACGTAAAATATCTTGTCAAGAGGAAGAAAGAAGCTTACCTGAGGTTCAGAAAGCAGAGATCAGACAGAGCTCTGGAGTAGCCAGGAGGGAGCGTAAGAATGAACTTAGGAGATCCAGAAGGGATAATGAGAAATCCTTGGTGAGCAGGATCAAAGAAAGTCCCAAGGTGGGCAAAACGTTTCTTAAGAATAAGCAGATGACTGGAGTGCGGGTAGGATCGATCAGGGATGAAAAAGCAAAAGTGTTCCTGAGTTTGGAAGCGGTAGGGGAGGTCCCTCATCAATACTTTGCTTCAGTATTGACTAGAGAGCGAGAGAAAGAGAGAGAGAGAGAGAGAGAGAGAGAGAGAGAGAGAGAGAGAGAGGGACCTTGACATTTGTGAGGATGGCGTACGACAGGCTGAAATGCCAGTGCATGTCGACGTGAGGGAAGAGGATGTTCTGGAACTTTTGAAAAACAATCGTATGGGTGAGTCACCTGGGACAGATGAGATATATCCAAGATAATTGCGGGAAGCAACGGAAGAGATTGCTGCGCCTTTGACGATGATCTTTGGTCCTCGCTGACCCCAGGATGAGTACCAGATGATTGGAAGGTGGCAAATATTGTTCCGTTGTTTTAGAGAGGGAGTAGGTTAACCCTTGAAATTACAGACCAGTGAGTCTAACTTCGGTGGTGGGCAAGTTACTGGAGAAGATTCTTATAGACAGGTTTATGGATATTCAGAGAAGCAAATGCTGATTAGTGACAGTCAGCATGGCATTGTACGGGTGTTCTGGCCTCACGAGTCTGATAGAATTCTTTGAGGATGTGACAAAACATATTGATGTAAGGAGAACCGTGGATGTGGTGTACTGTTTTTAAAAGTTTTTATATCCGTTTTAATCTGGAATAGTGGGGACTGGACTGCGCAAACGCGTGACGTCATCGGGTAAGACCCGGGCAGTTTAAAAAGCAGGTAGAAAAAAACCCGGAGGTTTCGTGTGTTTCACTTCAGTGGACGTCGGGACTTCGGGACAGATAAGTTTTTCTTATTTTTTTATATTTTATAGGGTTTTTATTAATTTAGTCTTATAAGGTTCTTTTTAATAATTTTTTATATAAGTTTTAATCGGGAATAGTGGGGACTGGACTGCGCAGGCGCGTGACGTCAGCAGGTGAGGCGCGGGCAGTTTAAAAAGCTAACCGCCATATCCAGTGCGCAGCGTCGGAGCGAGGAGTGGAGTGAGAGGGTGTAGAGTGTTTTGGGCCTAGGCTCAAGGTGCTTTGGCGTAAAGGGGCGAGGAAAGGTAGGTGACGAGTTAAGGAAGGGGTATGAGTGAGGTTTCCTGTACTTGGTGTCAGATGTGGGACTTCCCGGAGTCTCCCTGCCTCCGAGAAGGCTACATCTGCGCCCAGTGTGTCTCGATGAAGCTCCTGAGGGACAGTATTAGGGAACTGGAGATGCAGCTCGAAGACATTCAGCTGGTCAGGGAGAATGAGGAGGTGATAGAAAGGAGTTATAGGCAGGTGGTCACACCAGGACCACGGGAATCAGGCAAGTGGGTCACAGTCAGGATGGGGAAGGGGAAGAGTCAGGTACCGGAGAGTACCCCTGTAGCTGTACCCCTTTACAATAAGTACTCCTGCTTGAGGACTGTTGGTGGAGACAGGCTACCTGGGGGAAGCAACAGTGGCAGTGTCTCTGGCACAGAGTCCGGCCCTGTGGCTCACAAGGGTAGGGAAGGAGAGAGGAGGGCACGAGTGATAGGGGACTCTATAGTTAAGTGGGCAGACAAGCGATTATGTGGACGCAGGAAGGAAACTCGGAAGGTAATTTGCCTCCCAGGTTCCAGGGTCCGGGATGTTTCAGATCGCGTTCAAGAAAGCCTGAAGAGGGAGGGAGAACAGCTGGAGGTCGTGGTACATATTGGTACCAACGACATAAGTAGGGAAAGGAATGAGGTCCTGAAAAAAAAGACTACAGAGAGTTAGGAAGGAAGTTGAGAAGCAGGACCTCAAAGGTAGCAATATCCGGATTACTGCCTGTGCTAAATGACAGAGGGTATAGGAACAGAATGAGGAGGAGGTTAAATGCGTGGCTGTGGGATTGGAGTAAGGAGCGTGGATTCAGATTTCTGGATCATTGGGGCCTCTTTTGGGGCAGGTATGACCTGTTCAAAGAGGACGGTTTGCACTTGAATCCCAGGGGGACTAATATCCTGGTGGGGAGGTTTGCTAAGGCTAGTTGGGGGGAGTTTAAACTAGAATTGTTGGGGGCTGGGATCCGAACTGGAGAGACTGGAGAAGAGCTGTTCGGCTCTCAAACAGAGAAAGCTAGTAGTAGGTACAAGAGGGAGGATAGGCAGGTGATAGAGAAGGGACGTGCTTAGACTGGTTTGAGACTTGTCTATTTTAACGCATGGAGTATTGTGAACAAGGCGGATGACCTTAGGGCTTGTATCAATACTGAGAGCTATGATGTGGTGGCCATTACGGAGACTTGGTTGGCTCAGGGACTGGAATGGTTGCTTCAAGTGCCAGGTTTTAGATATTTCAGGAAGGACAGGGAGGGAGGCAAAAGAGGTATGGGAGTGGCACTGTTGATCATAGATAGTGTCACGACTGCGGAAAAAGGTGAACGACGTGGAAGGACTGTCTACGGAGTCTCTGTGGGTGGAGGTCAGGAACAGGAAGGGGTCAATAACTTTACTGAGTGTTTTTTATAGGCCGGCCAATCGTAACAGGATATTTGAGGAGCAGATAGGGAAGCAGATCCTAGAAAGGTGTAGGAATAACAATTGTTGTGATGGGGGATCTTAATTTCCCAAACGTCGATTGGCATCTCCAGACAGTGAGGGGTTTAGATGGGGTTGAGTTTGTTAGGTGTGTTCAGGAAGGATTCTTGACACAGTATGTAGATAGGCCTACAAGAGGAGACGCTGTGCTTGATTTGGTATTGAGAAATGAATCTAGGCAAGTGTCAGATCCCTCAGTGGGTGAACATTTTGGTGATACAGATCATAATTCTATCTCCCTTACGTTAGCACTGGATAGAGATAGGAACAGACACACCAGAAAGGCGTTCAATTGGAGTAAAGGGAATTATGAGTCTCTCAGGCAGGAAATTGGAAGATTAAATTGGGAACAGATGTTCTCGGAAATGTACAGAGGAAATGTGGCAAATATTCAGGGGATATTTGTGTGGCGTTCTGCAGAGACATGTTCCAATGAGACAGGGGAGTCACGAGAGGATACAGGAACCGTGGTGTACAAGGGCTGTAATAAATCCAGTCAAAAGGAAAATAAAAGCATACAAAAGGTACGGAGAGTTAGTGATGTTAGATATCTGGAAGAGTATAAGACTAATAGGAAGGAGCTTAAGAAGGAGATTAGGAGAGCCAGAAGGGGACATGAGAAGGCCTTGGTGAGCAGGATTAAGGAAAATCCCAAGGCGTTCTACAAGTTTGTGAAGAGCAACAGGATGAGATGCGAAAGAATAGGGCTTATCAAGTGCAGTAGTGGGAAAGTGTATATGGATCCGGTAAAATAGCGGAAGTACTTAATGAATACTTTACGTGAGTATTCACTACGTAAAATGATCTGGAAAATTGTAGTGGGGACTTGCAGCGGGCTGAAAAGCTTGAGAATGTAGATATTAGGAAAGGGCAGGTGCTGAAACCTTTGGAAAGCATCAAGTTGGATAAGTCGTTGGTACCGGATGAGATGTACCCAGGCTGCTGTGGGAGGCGAGGAAAGAGATTGCGGAGTCTCTGACGATCTTTGTTATGTCGATGGAAACAGGAGAGGTTTGAGTAGATTGGAAGGTTAGGGATGTTGTTTCCTTATTCAAGAAAGGGAGTAGGGAGAGCCTAGGATATTATAGACTGGTGAGTCTCACCTCAGTGGTTGGTAAGCTGATGGAGAAATTCTGAGAGGCAGGATTTGTAAACATATGGAGAGGTATATTATGATTAGGAATGGTAAACATGGCTTTGCCAAGGGCAGGTCCTGCCCTACGAGCCTGATTGAATTTTTTGAGGATGCGACTAAACATATCGATTGAGGGAGAGCAGTAGATGTAGTGTATATGGATTTCAGCAATGTGTTTGGTAAGGTAACGCATGCAAGGCTTATGGAGTAAGTAAGGAGGCATGGGATCCCAGGTGACATTGCAGTGTGGATCCAGAACTGTCTGGCCCACAGAAGGCAAAGAGTGGTTGTTAAAAGGTCGTATTCTGCTTGGAGGTCGGTGACTGTTGGTTTACCTCATAGATCTGTACTGGGAACCTTACTCTTTGAATTTTTCTTTTTCTATAAACGATCTGGATGATTCGAGGGGTGGCTTAGTAAGTTTGCGGATGACACAAAGGTTGTGGGTGTTATGGAAGTTTGGAGGGCTCTCAGAGGTTGAAGAGGGACACAGATAGGATGCAAAGTTGTACTAAGAGGTGGCAGATGCTGTTAAACCCAGATAAGTGTGAAGTGGTACAGTTTGGTAGGTCAAATATGATGGCAGAATATAGTATGAATGGTAGGACTCTTGGCAGTGTGGAGGATCAGAGGGATCTTTGGGTACGAGTCCATAGGACGCTCAAAGCGGCTGCGCAGGTTGACTCTGTGTCAAATAAAGCATATGGTGTATTGTCTTTCATTAATCGGGGAATTGGATTTAGGAGCTCAGAGGTATTGTTGCAGCTATATAGGTCCCTGCTCAGACCCCACTTGTACTGTGCTCAGTTCTGGTCGCCTCACTACAGGAAGGATGTGGAAGACATAAAAAGTGTGCAGAGGAGACTTAAAAGGATGCTGCCTGGAATGCAGAGCATGCCTTATGAAAGCAGGTTGAGGGAACTCGGCCTTTTCTCCCTGGAGCGACGGAGGATGAGGGGGGACCTTATAGAGGTGTATAAGATGATGAGAGTTATTGACCGGGTAGATAGTCAGAGGCTTTTCCCCAGGGCTGAAATGATGGCCAAAAGAGGGCATAGGTTTAAGGTGCTGGGGAATAGATAAAGAGGGGAGGTCGGGGTTAAGCTTTTTACTCCGAGATGAGTGCGTGGAATGGGCTGCCTGCAACTGTGGTGGAAGCGGATACGATAGGGTATTTTAAGAGACTGTTGGGTAGGTACATGGAGCTGAGTAAAATAGCGAGCTATGGGTCAGCCTAGTAATTTGTAGGGTAGGGACATTGCCGGCACAGCTTTGTGGGCCGAAGGGCCTGAATTGCGCTGTGGTTTTTTCTATGTTTCTACATGGATTTTAGTAAGGCGTTAGATAAGTTTCCTTATGGATGGCTTATTCAGAAAATCAGGAGGCATGGGATCCAGGGACGGCTGTGCAGATGCATAACTGACTCGGCTTAAGAAGACAGAGAGTGGTCGTCGATGGAGCGTATTTTGCCTGCAGTTCAGTGACCAGTGGTGTTCCACATGGATCTGTTCTGGGACCCGTTCTTCTTGTTATTTTCATAAATGATTTGGATGCGGATGTGTTTGGGTGGATTAGTAAGCTTGCGGATGATACAAAGATTGTTGGTCTTGTTGATTGTGTAGATGGTGGCTGTAGATTCCAAATGGACATTGATAGAATGAAGAGCGGAGATGAGAAGTGGCAGATGGTGTTCAACCCTGATAAGTGTGAAGGATACACTTCGGAGGATCGAATTTGAAGGCAAAATACACGGGTTATGGCAGGAATCAGCAGTATGGATGAACAGAGGGCTCTTGGTGTCCATGTCCTTAGATCCCTTAAGATTCGAGCGCAGTTAGATAGGTTTGTCAACAATGCATCTGGTGTGTTGTCCTTCATTAGTCGGGGTACTGAGTTCAAGAGCCGCCAGGTACTGTTGCAACTTTGTAGAACTCTGGTTACACAACCCTTGGAGTATTGTGATCCGTTCCGGTCGCCTCGTTACAGGAAAGGTGTGGAAGCCCTGGGGAGGGTGCAAAGGAGATTTACCATGATGCTGCCTGGATTGTAGAGCATATATGATGAGGACAGGATGAGTAAGCTGGGACCTTTCTCATTCCCCTTCGCTCCAAAGATAGTTGAACTGATGGAGGTGGACAAAATGATAAGAAGCATAGATCTAGTGGACAGTCAGAGCCATATTCCCAGGGCGAAAATGGTTGACACAATGGGCATAATTTAGAGGTGATTGGAGGAAGGTAGAAGGGGGATGTCAGAGCTAAGTATTTTTTTTTACAAAAAGAGTGCTGGGTGCGTGGAACGCACGGCCCCCAGAGGTTTTGGGTCAGATACATGGGGGACATTTAAGGGATTCTTATTCCGTCAAATGAATGATAGAGGAATGGAGGGCAATGTCGGAGTGAAGGTTTAGATTAATATTATGCAGCACAAAAGGTCGGCATAACATCGTTGGCCGAAGGAACTGTACTGTGATATAATGTTCTATATTATTTCCCTAAACTGGGAGACGGGCAATCTTCGGGAGCTCTGAACCCATCTCCCACTCACCAATATTCATAAGCTCCCCAAACAGCACCTCAGCCCCTGAACCTGTCCCGCCTTACTATTCTCCTATCTCCATTATTCCTGTTCTGCAACATCTCCCTCTATTAGCTTCTGGCCTTCAACTCCCCACGGCTCAGATACCTGACGTCTGACGTTTGCTCCTCAATCCTCAAGACTCAACATTCCAAGACGCCAGTCGGAATTACAGTCCCCACCAGATATTGGAATCCACGTCCCCCACCACCACCATGCACCACCCGTCTCCGATCTGATCAAGCCCACGACTGATCTCAGAACCTGGTCAACAGGTGACACATTTTGCCAATGAAAGCGAGACACCCGAGTTTCTGGGAATTAACCTCACTTGAGGCAGCAGTACAGTGATGAAAACAGTCACCGCCCATTACACTGCACCATGTCAGCCCACACACAAGCATCTAAATTCTGTGCCCATAATGCTCATGGACATTTGAAGTGTGTCTTGGTGATGGAGCGCAAACCAACTGCGGTGATTGGATGGAAGCAGTGATGGAGAACAATATTTTCAGCTCAAGGGATCAATGGAGGGAAACTTTGGAATTGGTGAGGAGTTTCTTGTCTCAAACACTTGCTTTCCAAAACTCTGCGGCCCACCTGACATTCCATTCAAACATTGACCCAACCTTCATCCTGTGTCAATGACTGACACTCATTCACAGCCAAGCAATAACTCAAGGTGGTGGATGTCCAGAATTCTCCACGCTCTGCACCAATTTTTTCAGATGGTCCAGAGAAAGCATCCTGTCCGGATGCATGACCTGTTGGATGACAACTGATCTGCCGGTGACTGTAAAAATGTGCAGAGAGTTTTAATCACAGCTCAGCAGATCACGGAAACAAGCCTCCCCTCCCTGGAGGGTCCACACTACACGCTGCCTCGGCAAAACAGCCAGCATAATCAAAGACTTCACCCACCCCAACATTCTCTCCTCTCCTCACTCCAAACGAGCGGAAGATACAAAACCCGGGAAAACACGGACCACCAGCCTCAAGGATAGCTTTTATCCCGCTTTGTTTGTACTCCAAAACGAACCTCTCATAAGTTAAAAATGAAATCCTGACCTGACAATCTACCCGGCCTTTGCCCTTGCACCTAATTGTGCTCTCTCAATGTACTTATGTATGGAATGAATCGTCTGGATGACATGCAAAATAAAGCTTTTCATTGTGTCCTGTAATATGTGACAATACCAATTACCAATTATAAACCAATTACTAAACCAGGAAGAGGCTAAAAACCAGAACAACACGGGTAGTGCTTTCGGGATTACTTCCAGTGCCACGTGCCAGTGAGGGCAGAAACAGAAAGATGGGTCAGATGAATGTGTGGCTGAGGAGCTGGTGCAGGGGGCAGGCATTCAGGTTCCTGGATCATTGGGATCTCTTCTCGAGCAGGGTTGACCTCTCCAAAAGTCAACGTCGAGTTAATTGTCGTTTACACAAGTAGATGAACGCACCGGTGCCATGAAACCCTGACTTACAGCAGCTTCACAGGCACACGGAGCAGCAGAGCAACACTGCATGGATACAGGCCCTTCGGCCCAACGAGTCCATGCTGATGACGTTGACAACCCAGCTATTCCCTTGCGTCATATAAGCAGCATTCACAAGAAAGGCATAAATTAAACACAAATTACACACAACTGCCCACAAGAGCCATAGGTTGCATCTGAACTGGAGGGGGACCAATATTGTGGGAGGGAGATTTGCTGGTGCTACTCGGTAGTGTCGATATCGGGAGAGGGGTGGGACCCTGAGCAGCAGGCAGACCGATGAGAGGTTTCTGGCAAATCCTGCAGTCAGCGAGAGCACGTTTAGCATCCAGGACAGGGACATGACGGAGGGAGAGGTGAGACCGCAGTATTAAACCGATTAAATCAATTCAAAAGGACTAACGGGCCAGGCGGACGAACTCAGCACGTGTGTTGGCTCTCGAGACTGGGATATTATCGCCATAACGGGAACACGGCTGAAGAAGGGCCGGACTGGCAGCTCAGTGTTCCAGGAACAGGTGTTCCAGGTGGGACAGAGGTACAGGTCGGACAGGAGGGGGACACAGGTGATCTCCAGGTGCTGGAAGCTCGGGAGACACACACAAAGTGCTGGAGGAGCTCAGCAGGTCAGGCGGCGTCTCTGTAGGGAAACAAACAGTCGACGTTTCGGTTCGAGATCCTTCATCAGGACTGGACGGGAAGAGGGCAGAAGGCAGTATAAGAAGGTCGGGGAGTGGGAGGAGCACAGGCTGGCAGGTGATGCGTGAGTCCATTGAGAGGGGGAAGGTCGGTAGGTGGGTTTGTGGGACGGAGAGTGAAAGGGAGTGATGTTAACAGCCGATAGGTGACTGATAGTTGAGGCAAATGGCTGAAGAAGTATGGGAGTTGGATGTGGAATTGAGATGGTTGACCGTCGCTAGTTCCCGTCTTTAGCGGCGGACGGAGCGAAGTTGCTCGACGAAGCGGTCACCCAAACTGCGTCGGGTCTCAAGGATGTAGAGGAACCGCATCAGGAGCACCGGATTCAACAAGTGACACCCCCGAATTCACAGGCGAAGCGCGGCCTAACCTGGAAGGACTGGCGCGGGCACTGAATGGTGGGGAGGGAAGAGTTGCAGGGTCAGGTTTTGCACTCAGAGCCGTGAGTTGGATAAGTGACGGGAGGATCATCTGCAGGGAGAGAATAGTGGACAAGGTAATCGCAGAGGGAGCGATCCCTGCAGAAAGAGGACTGGCGTGGAGGGAAGATGTTTCTGTTGATTGGATCCCATTGGAGGTGGTATAAGGTGTGGAGAATGATGTGTTGGATGCGGAAGTTCGTGATGTTGTTGGTTAGGAAAGGGAAAACCCTGTCCCTTTTATGTCGGGCCTGGAGTGGATTGGGTAAGGGCAGACGTGCGGGAAATGTAGAAGTTGCGGGTGAGGGCTACATTGATGGTGATGCAAGTAATACCCCGTTTCCTGAACAATGTAGACATCTCTGATGTCCTGGAATGGGCAGCTACTTCATGAGAACAGATGCGGAGGAACTAGGAGAAGAGATCAGCTCTGTGCAAGTGACAGGGTGGGAAGAGGTGTCGTCAAGGTACCTGTGGAAATCAGTGGGCTTGTAAAATATGTCTATGGTTAATCTGTCTCCGGAGATGGAGATAGAGAGATCCAGAAAGGGGCGGGAGGTCAGAGATGGACCGGCTCCGACTTCGGCCCCGGCAGCCTCCAGGCCGACACCTCTCACGCCGCCGATTTGAATCGGGATGAACCCACTGTCCTCTGCTTACTGGGGACAGCGAGGTGGTGGGCGGGAAAAGGAATAGATGGACAGGGTCTGCGACCAATAGTTGCGCGGTTTACTCCATTAGTTATTTGACTGACAGCTCGCGGGCAAATGAGGTATTGAGTAAGTTTCCACTTTGGTACCAATAACATGGAAACAACGGAAAATGGAGAATTGTACAGCAATCCTGTTGCTTGCAAAATAAAATAAGATAAAATCGCACTGGACCGGATGCAGGAAGGATTGGGGTGTGGAGTCACTGGAGAGGATGTAGAGAGTATTGGGGGTGTGATTAGACTGGAGAGGGTGCAGAGGTTATTCCTGGTGTGATTTCACTGGGGAGGGTGCAAAGAAGATTAGCAGGGGGTGGGTGATTGCATTGGGAAGGATGCAGAAGAGATGGAACACAGCGTTGGGACGTGTATTCTTGTCTGAGGAGCTGGTGCAGGGGACAGGGATTCTTGTTCTGGGTCCACTGGTGTTTGTAATGGAGTCGGGGTGACCTGCAAAAGAGTGACAGGTTGCATCGAACCAGAGAGGAACCAATATCCTTGCAGGGAAATTTCCCAGTGTTGCACGGGAGGGTTCAAACCAGATTCGCAAGGGAGTGGGATTCCGAGCAGGACCGAGTCTTAGGATAAAGACAGCGAAAGCAAATCTTGATGTCGGGAATACTCAGTTAAACTGCATTTATTTCAGAGCCCGGGGTTAAATAGGGCAGGCGGGCGAACTCAGAGCATAGATTGGCTCTGCGGACCTGGATGCTCCTGATATAAAAGAAACACGGCTGAGAAGAGCAGGACTGGCAGCTCAATGTTCCAGGATGCAGATGCAGAGGAACAGGTAAACGTGAAGGGGCGGAGCCTTTTTGAAACGGGAGGACGAAACAGCGACGCTCAGCGGTGACATTCTGGGGGGATCGTCCAGGACGGCCACATGGGCAGACACAGAAAAAGAAGGGGGGTCACCCTAGTGGGGCTCACCAGGTTTACCAATCACCATAACAGGAACATGTAGCTCCCGGGTTCCTGATTTCACACTCTTAAACTGCCGATTTTCAATTCGTTCCTTTCGCTTCAAACAGGCTCAGCCAGTCGAAGTCTGCTAGTTCCTATCTTACTCCCTCCTAATTCGACCTTTTCCAGTTTAGGACTGGGGAATCCTGGGGAAATTAAAATCTCCCGCTAATACAACCCTGTTATTGTTACAGCAATGAAGTCCAATAGAATCCTGGGAGAGCTAGTTATGTGTTTTGTTTTGCAATCACAAGAAGGCACACCAGCGGCTCTACTTCGACTGGCGTTTGAGGAGATTTGGTGTGTCATCGAAGGGTCTTGTAGATTTCTACGGATGAACGGTGGAGAGTATTCTGTTTGCTGGTGTGAAGTTTCCAATGTACAGGATCGAAAGAGGGCGCAGAGGGTTGTGGAGTCAGCCAGCTTCATCACCGGCACAACCTTCCCCACCATCGAGGACATCTTCAAGAGGCAGTGCCTCAGGAATGCGGCATCTATCACTGAGGATCCTCACCAGGGAGGGTGAAGATCCTCACTCAACGATCCAGGAACGGCTTCTTCCCCTAACACTAACCCGAATTCATCACGAAATTGAAAGACATCCCAGCGGAGCTCAGAAAGTGCAGGAACATCAACCAGAAACAATTTGAATACATTACAGGTACATAAGCCCGAGCTAGAAAGTTCTACATTCTCACCAAAATACACAAGCACCCAGACACTTGGACCGTACCCGGGAGAGTACCTACTGGAAGGCACATCATGGCAAACATTAGCAGTGAGTCCTACATGACAGCAGAATTCATTGACTCCTTCCTCAGTCCACTGTCAGAAGAACACAAGGCACATATCACTTCATCCAAATAGTCAATTCCCTCTCAGAACATCCTGAGAACATTCATTTCACCATGGACAAATATAGAGATAGACAGGGGCATACAGGCAGTCAGAAAGTTCCTGCAGAAATACCCAGATCCGGAGAGGGAAGACGAGGCCTTAGACAAACTCTTCTACTGAGCCGGACAAAAAATGACTTTGAATTCAATGATGAATTCAACTTCCAGGTCAAAGTCACGGCAATGGGACTGAAATTTTCCCCAGGATAACCCAACATATACATGGCAAAGTGGGAAGAGACAGTGGGAAGTCTTCCAGAAATGTCCCAAAAAAACCCATGTGCCTCTACAGATATCTCTATGACATCTGGGCTGTTAGGACACATTCGGAGAGATAGTTAGAAGAATTCATCCAAATCCTGAACACACATCACAACTCCATAAAAGTGAAGGCCATGTCAAGTAGAGAGGAAGTTGATTTCTTGGACACCACCGTTTTCAACCTTGCAGCAGAAAATGGTAACCAGAAACTAGCGACTAAATTATTCCTCAAGACAACAGACACGCATAACCTCCTGCACACAGAAAGGCATCACCCAAAACACAGCTTCAGGGGCATCGTCAAATCACAACTGATCCGTCTCCACCGCATTTCAGGAGGATTTCAACCAGGCCACTGCTATCCTCATCACTGCACTTAGAGTAAACGCAGACTCAGGCTTCATCAAATCAGATTCCTTGAGAGGCCTCACAAGCCCCAGGCCACAGAGCAGGGCAGCATCCAAGCTACCACTGATAACAGGGAAGAGTAGCATGCCATCAGTATCCACACATATTTAAGACCCAATTCCATTAAATTAAGGAGGATTTGAGCTCTCTGAGAGAATACAAAATAGTGTCAGCTTTTAAAAGGGCGAAGAATCTAAGAGACCTATTAGTTAGTACCAAACTACGCACAACTCCAAACTGTGGTGGGAGACACTGTACAGCATGTCAACATTTAAAAAAGCGAAAAGCATACACAATGTTTCAATAGGAAAATTGACACAGATGGAGCAGAGGATAACCTGTGGACAGCAGAATCTTGTATATGCAATTCAGTGCAAAGAATGCCACATATTATACATAGCAGGAACAGGTAACAGCCTAAGGGTTAGACTCACAGTACAAGTCAGTACTATTACAGGGCAAGACCAGAGCAGACCTGTCATCAGGCATTTACAACAGCATAGGATCCAGTCTTTAGGGATCCTGGGCTTGGATACTAACCTGCACTGGTCAAACTCGCAGAGAAAGGAGCAGAGAAGAAATGAATTGGGTTATTACAAACCCACTCCCCAAGCGTTTAAAACCAAGTCTAAACCAAGTCTAAAAAAACCTAAAAAATAGCAGTCGGGCCTAGAAAATTAGGCTTAGAAATAAGGGTCACACATTCCCTAATAATTTGACTCTGACTGGGGACCCAATCCCAAAAACGATCACGCGCAACCCACTCCCATACACTCGCACACACTCACACCCTTACCCAGAAAGAATCTAACCCGCATAGACCAGCTAACATGTACCACCCCGCAATCCCACATACATACCTGTATATTTATGCTGGGGTCCCAGACAACGCTTTGACCCAACAATGACCAGGCAACACACACCACTTCTGACTCCACATACACTTCCGTACAAACCCTCCAAACACTTGCACCCGGGTCTCAGCTGCTCGCCCGACACTGCAAATTACACGTTCCAGCCCCGCCATCCTCCATTCATCCCTATATACATAAACTGGTGTCTCAGACAGCTTTATCACACAGGCCAGCCAATAGGCACCCTTTATGAACCCACATGACAGTCTCTGCATTTCCCGTGTGCACCGACACCCGAGTCCCAGAGAGATCCTCTCATACAGCACATTTCACGTACTACCCCCGCCATTATACATACATCCCTTTATACTGGGGCCCTGGACAGCTTCCTCCAACACAGGAGAAGCAACAGACACCCTCAATACCTACACCCAGGTCCCAGGGTATAACGTGTTCCAAACACACGCCTATTCCTACATACATGTCCATATACCGAGACGGGTGTATTGGACACCCTCCCCTCACACAGGGCAGGATACAAGCAATACCAGACGGCACCTCCGCCAACCCAAAGCACCTCCTCCACCTTCACACCACAAACACTCCCACATGTCCAAACTTCACCACCATCTCCAGCGTTTCCCCTAACTCTCACACTCTCCAACCCTTTTGGAGCGACGGAGGATGAGGGGTGACCTGATAGAGGTGGATTAAATGATGAGAGGAATTGATCGTGTGGCCAGTCAGTGGCTTTTTCCCAGCGCTGAAATGGTTCCCACAAGAGGACGTAGGTTGAAGGTGCTGGGGAGTTGGGATAGAGAAGATAGCAGGGGTAAGTTTTTTACTCAGACAGTGGAGAGCCCGTGGAATGTGCTGCCGGCAACGGTAGTGGAGGCGGATAGGATAGGGTATTTTAAGAGATTTTTGGACAGGTACACGGAGCTGAGAAAAATAGAGGGCTATGTGTAAGCCTGGTCATTTCTAAGGTATATACATGTTCGGCACAGCTTTGTGGGCCGAAGAGCCTGAATCATGCCGTAGAATTTCTATGTTTCTATGTTTCTAACCCCCCCCCCCCAACAAGCCAAAATCCGCTACAAGCCCAATAAATCCTCCCCACCTCACATACACGACGACAAAATATGAAACCCCCGCCCACCCAATTAATATATGCAATAAAGAATAAGGCAGAGATCCCAATAAAGGCGAGTGGAGCGGGACCGGCTATAAAAAAAGGCGGGGGCCAGAACAAAATGGCAGGGTCCAGTGAGACTGAATCTCCAGTAACGAGATCAATGAACACAAAAGGGATATTTTCCCACTGCCCCGAACAAACAAACAAACGTAGATGAACATATAGATGGGTGGGTTGGTAAGTTCTCAGGCGAGACAAAAATTTGTGGAGTTGTGGATTGTGTTAAAGATGAACAAAGAATACAATGGGAAATAGATCAGTTGCGGATATGGGCGTAGAATTGACTGATGGAGTTTAATCCGGCGAAATGATCTGTGTTGCATTTTGGGAGATCATATATAAAGTGATGAACCCTGTCAATGGCAAGACCCTTCACGGTGTTGATGGACAGAGAGATCTTGTGGTACAAATCCATAGCTCTCTGGAAGTGGCTGCACAGGTTGACAGGTCTGTGATGAAGCCGTATGGCACGTTTGCATCTATTCGTCAAAGTATCAAGTTCAACAGTCGGGAGGTTATGTCTCTGCTGAATGAAACTCTGATTAGGCCGCCCCGGAGTGTTGCATTCAATTCTGGTGGCACCGTTATAGGAAGGATGTGCAGTGTTTGAAGAGGGTGCCGAGGTACCACGATGCTGCCTGGATCAGAGGGCATGTGCTATTGGGAGAACTTAGGTTGTTTTATCTGGAGCGTCGGAGGTTGAGGGGAGAACTGAGAGTTGTTCATAAGATTCCGAGAGGCACAGAGAGAGTAGTTAACCTGTATCTTTTTCCCACGGAAGAAATGTCTGATACCAGAGTAAATGACTTTAAGGTGAGAGGCGGCAAATTCAAAGGAGATGTGTGCAACAGCTTTTTTAACAGCGGGTGTTGGTTGTCTGGATTGCTCTGTCAGCTGTGGCGATGGAGGGAAATACGACTGGGGCACATGGATGTACAGGGAATGGAGGGTTACGGAAATTGTGTAGACAGAAAAGATAAGTTTAGATAAGCATTTAATAAGTTGTTTACTTAGTCCGGCACAAAATCATGGGGCGAAGGACCTGTTCCTGTGCTGTACATTGTTGTCGAACCCAGGTCTCTGGATCTGATAATTAAAACATCAAACGGCGTGAAGGAATTCTGCCGACAAGAACCAACCTCAGACAATTCAAAGTCAAAGTCAAGGTCGAGTTTATTTTCATAAGCACAAGTACACGAACGCACAGGTGCAATGAAAAACGTACTTGCAGCGGCATCACAGGCACATCGCGTTTTATAAGCAGCATTCTCAGGTAAAACAAATTAAAAAATGAATTATACACAATTTCTTCAAGGAAAAAAGCTCATTTAAAACAAAACAAAGTCACAGAGTTGAGACGATAATATACAAATAAACTGTCCTGGGATTTTCTTTAATCTTGTCTGCCAGGGATATTTCGTGCCACCACTTTGCTCTCCCATTTTTACTCATTCACCTCTCGCCGATCATACACATTCCATGTGCCTGAAAGGCTTCATCGATCTTCAGTTCTCCATACCTGTCCTGTGCTTCGTTATTTTTATTATTAAACTCTCGATGTTCCTTGATATCCCAGGTTCCAAGACGCCCTTACATTTCAGTCCTACCGGAACACGTTGGTATTTAACTCTCACTATATCAGTTTTACAAAAACTCTCATTCGTCGGATGTAGATTCATCCAAAGTAGTGGTTCTCAGCCTTCTCTGGCATTTCCTGCTAATTGCATTGAAATTGACCTTCATCCAGCACAGGAAGTTTGTTCATGGATCTCGGTCATCCTTCTTCATAACTACCTTGAAACAGGGACAATTATGGTCCCCATCTACAGAGTGCTTGCCACTGACGCTGTATCCCGGCTTTAATTCCTCCGTAAGAGCTCTGGTACTGCCCCTCCTCCAGTAAGACCAATCTACAAACTGACCCTAAAAGCCCATATGAAGGGTCTTCCCCCACAAGACCGACTGTCCATTCCCCTCCCAGGTACTGCATGACGCGCTGAGATCCGCCAGCATAATGTTCGTTGTTCCAGAATCCAGCGTCCATCGTCTACTGAGTCCCCAGATCAAAAATCTTCCCTGGATGTGTTTAGAATATTCTGCCCCATCCCAGGCCTTTGAAACTGAAATGGCCCAGTTGACATTAGGGTCATTTACACCGCCTGTTCGTCTTTCACCTCCCATGGTTTGCCAACCAATCTGCTCGACTACATCCCACTCACAGTTTGGATTCGTGCAGCCTACTTTCATAATGGGTTCACCGTTTTTTCTTAATTTCCAATCTCCACTCTTAGGTCTTCATTTCAGAATGTTGTACTGCAGTTCTAGTCTACTGAATTCATATTGCAATGCACCCTCCTACTTGATTTTGTGTAACAACTGTGCTAAACCTTGGTGAGGCCACATTTGGAATAATGTGTTCAGTTCTGGTCGAACACTGCAGGAAGGATGCGTAGGCTTTTAGATGGTGCAGAATAGTTTCATCAGGATTTTGTTTGGATGGGAGAGTATCAGATGTAAGTAGATATTGCAGGCATTTGGATAGTTTTCTCTGGATATTCCGAGGCTAAGGGGACACCTGATAGAAGTGTATAAATTACAAAAGTCGTCGACAGGGCAGAGAGACAGAGACTTTTTCGCAGGACGGAAATCTCAAATCATTGATGACATGTTTTTAATGTGACGGGCGGGGGAGATTTAAAGAAAATTTGCGAGCCACGTTTTAACAAGTGGTAGGCGCCAGAAGCACGCAGCCAGTGGAGGTGGTAAAAGTAGATGCTTTGGAAAGTTTTAAGAACCTGTTGGACAGACAAGTAAAAGGCAAGGAATACAGGGGCACGGACTCAGCAGGCCAGGCAGAACACGTGGAGAAAAGCAGGCTGTCAACGTTTAGGGCTAGGATCCGTCATCAGGACCTTCTTGATTTTCTCCCCGGATGCTGTCTGGTCTGTTGTGTTCCTCCATCATCATGGTGTTTTTCATCTAGATTCCTGCATCTGCAGTCCTTTGTTTCTCTCTGGGACTAACGTTTCGGCACACACTAGAAGGTCCTGTTTCTGTGCTGTAGTGTTCTATGGTTCGATGGTTCCATGGCACAAATGAGCCGATCTTGTGCTGCATTGCTGTCTGTTTTATGTTCATTACTGCGCCCAGCACGTCTATCCCATATGCAGCTACGGATAGCTGATTGATGTTCAAGCGAGTCAGACAGCATGGCGACTGAAGAAAACACGCGTCCGTTTTGGCGGCTGACGTTGAGCACCCATAAAGCAACAGGATTTGAACAGAACATAACAAACAGAACGGTGGTGATTGACTTCTCTCTCTCAATCTCATTGTGTGTGTGTGTGTGTGTGCGCGCGCGCTCGCTTGTGTGTATGTGTGCGAGTGCGTGTGCGAATGAGTGTGTGAGTGTGTGTGTGAGTGTGGGTGAGAGTGTGGGTGCGAATGAGTGTGGGTGAATGTGTGTGTGTGAAGGACGACGGGCACAGAGATACTATGTCGCTCAGCATCAAATCAAAGGATCATTCGACGGAGTAACAGGCAGTTCGGCCCATCAATCCAGTCTGACCGTCGTGTAACTCACTGCACGAATCCAAGTTACGAGCACTTGGTGGATGGACTGTCATAATTTGACAATTCGGAGAGCAGTTATTTCTTTTGTTGAAAACGATTTCCTCAACATCCATGCAGACTTCCAACGAAAAACCCTTGAATTTCCAACGGTAGATTATTCCTGGTCTTCGGATATTTTTCCATTCAGTTCATTTAGACTGACAGGCCTGTAATTGTCCGGCTAATCCTTTTGACCTTCTCAAGCCGGCCTACGAGACCTTCGGTACTTATTCACCTTAATAACTGTTAAGGCAACTAATGTTTTTTTTATGTGACATGCTCAGAATATCCACCTGAACTCTGAAATCTGCAAGTACAATATGTTTGTCCTCACTAAATACAATCTAAATATAAATACAACATGTGAGGTTCGGTGAACTGAACTCAGACAGGTCCTTTGAGGAATAATGGAGGCCGGGAAATATTCAAGAAAGAATTCCGGGGGGGGGGGGGCGAGTGCAAACGGGGACATGAGTTGCCCTCGCAAGGCGAATTAAAGAGAATCCCAAGGTATTTTATACCGAGAATAAAAAGAAGCTAACACCGCAGTGGTTCGTATCACTTTAGGCGAAACAGTGGGAAATTATGCTTGAAGTCACAGGATGAAGGCGAGACTAAATGAGTACCTTCCGCCGGTATGCAGGTGGAGGACAGTGAGATCTGTGTGGGGGTTAGAATATAAGAGGGCATTTTGAGATAAAGAAGCAGGTGATCTTGGGTCTCACGATAAGCATTAGGCCTCAGGGCCTGATGTGATCGATGCCGGGATATTGACAGAGTCCACAGAGGAGATTTATGGGGCTTTGACGAAGATCTTTGTGTCCCCTCTATCACGTGGTCCGTGTCCCTCTATCACATGATCCGTGCCCCTCTGTCACATGGTCTGTGCCCCTCCATTCCCCCTTTGATCAGGAGTCTTTCTAAATGCTTCCTGAACGTTATCATCGTGTCTGTTGTTAACACCTCTCCTGCTGGCGCGTTCCAGGTAGATGTCACTCTTTGTAAAAAGTTTGGCTCTCAAATCTCCTTGAAAATCCTCTCTCACTTTAAAGCAGTGCCGCCGTAGTTGGCATTTTCACGCTGGCAAGAAGACTCTGACCATCTACCTTGTCTCTGTCTCTTATAATGTTCTACATTTCCATCAGTTCACCCCCGCGCCCCCTCCCCCATCCTCCGTCGCTCCACAGAAAACAATCCAAATGTGTGCAATATTTTCTTGTTGCTGATATTCCCTAATCCAGGTAAAATCCACGTGAACCTCCTCTGCATCGACTCCAAAAGCCACAGTAGAACTAAACACAGTATTGAAAAGCCGGCCTAACAAAAGTTTAATACAGCTGGAACTTGAGTTGTCAAATGTTGTGCTCAATGCCCCAGCTAAAGAAGAAAATCACGCCGTTCACCTTCTTTGCCACCCTATTCACTTGTGTTGTCGCTTTCAGCGAGGTCTGAATTTGCGCCACTCTATCCCTCTGTACATGGACGGTTCGAGGCGCCCTAACATTTACTGAATACTTTTCTCTTGCATTTGACCCCCGAAATTCACCAGTTCGGATTTATCGGATTTTACTCCATCCGCCCTTTTTGGGCCGGAATTTCCTGCTGATTTATGTAAATGAGGCTGTGCCGACCATGATGCCTGACTGTACTGACCCCACGGGCCGGCATAAATTGCATATCCGTGCTTATTCAATTTCCTATTCAGTTTCGCCTTAAACGTTGTTATTTTTCCAGTCCCCACTTCCTTCTATGACAGCTTTTTCCCGATACCAAGTGTTCTGTGTGTGAAAAACATATCCTCAGATTCCCAATATACCTGCTCCCTCTCACCTTAAACAAATGCGGGATAATTTAAGAGAACCCTACCATGGGAAACAGAGTCTGGCTATCGACCATACCCATGTCTCTAATAATGATACTGTCTGTATCTACATCATGTCATCTCCCAGTCTCCTTCCATACAGAGACATCACACATATCCAACCCAATCTATCCCCATAAATCTTTGAAACCTTAACTGAATACTTTTAACTTGTATTCGCTGACGAGACACACGTTGCAGTTGCAGATTTCATATAGTGGGTGGATATTCTGAGCAAGTTACCGTTAAAACGAGAATATATTACATGATTTAGCGTTGATAAAACTCAAAAAATGTCCATGTCCTGATGAGATTACATACCATGCCGATTTGAGGAACAAAGAAGGAGATTGATGGTGATCTGACGGAGATATGTGTTTTTCAATCTTCCTTATATACAGGTGAGGTGCCAATACCCGGCATTCAGCAAATCTGGCGCATTTGTCGGGAACTACAGAACCATTAGCCGGACAATAATAGGCCTGTCGGTGTTCAGATAAAGTCTGGTAAAAATCCAATGAACAGGGAGAACTTACTCTTAGAAATTCAAAGTTGTTATTCAGTGAAAGTCAGCATGAATTTGAGGGATGGAGATTGTAGAAAAATAACCTGATACATATTGTTGAGAACAAAATTGTTTTGAACAAAATGGACAGAAGAATGCTCTCTGAATTATCAAGATGTCAAAGGCTACCGACCAAGAGTTGGTAATTTGGATTTGAATGTAGGGTCACATGACGATCATAACGGATTGATGGACCGAAGTTCTGATACTCCTGCGAATGATTATTCGATGTGCTGATACTCTGACCGAACGCCGATGTGCCGCTTCTTCCTTACATCGAGAAACACATTGGGGAAGCGAGAAAGAGAGGTGGGGGAAGAGAGGGAGAGACAGGGAAACAGTGAGAGAAACAGAGAGATCGACTGAGAGAGAGAGAGACAGAGACAGAGACATACAACGACAAGGGAAACAGAGAGAGCGAAAGGAAGAGACAGAGAGTGAAACAGAGGGGATGCAGTGGGAGGGATAAAATAATATACTCCGTTCTCTTTGTTAAGTATTAAGTAATGTTTATTGTTAAATATTAGCCGCTGAAAGGTCGCCGTCTTATCATCATTTGCAATGCTAGCTGATACGCTGGAACACGATTCTACCATCCGGAACTGCTTATGGGAACATAACGTGATTACAGTCGACAGACTCAGTGTAAAGTGACGCAGAACTACCAAGACAACGTTCCGGGAGATACAAACGTCAGCTGTAATCATGCATGGAATAAAAGTAGAGGATGCATTGCAATCTTGATACATAGACCATCAGTGTAGCAATGAATGTGGAACAATAATGAACCGGAACAGCTATTTTTTCCCACCATGACTGCGCCGACGATATTGTCCATCTAACCAATGCCCTCTGGCTGCACATGGCCCATGGCCTTCTTTCACATCGTCCGTGCCCCTGTATCACATGGTCGACAGCATTCTTCAGGAAGAGAACGAACAGCCAGAGGTCGTTGTACACATTGGTAGCAACGACAGTGACAGGGAAAGGATGACGTCCCGATGAGGAAATGTAGGTGGTTAGGAAGGCAGCTAAAAGGCATTATCTCAAAGGTGTAATCTGTGTATTGTTGTCTGTTCCGTGCACCAGTGAGTTTCGGAATATATAGCAGACAAATGCGTGGATAAAGAGTTGGTGCCGGGTGCAGGGTTTCAGATTTGTGGATCACTGGGATCTCTTCATGGGAACGTATGTACTATACAAAAGGGACGGGTTGCATCGAACTTCAGAGGGACCATTGTCCTTGCGGGCTGTTTTGCTGGATCTTTTGTGGAGGGTTCAGACGCGGTTGGCAGAGGAATGGGAACTGGAGTGTTCGGTCAGATGGTGGAGCATTTGGTGGAAAGTCAGATGCAATGTGCATAGAGACTTTGAAGAAGGACGGGCAGTGGGTTGGCACAAACGCAGTCAGTTGGATGGGTTGAAACAGGTTTACTTCAATGCCAGAGGTATTAAGAATAAAGGTCACGAACTTAGAGCATTGATCAGTACGTGGAATTACTATAGAATCATAGAACAGTACGGCACAGTACAGGCCCTTCGGCCCACCATGTTGTGCCGCCCATAAAACCACACCTAAGACTATCTAACCCCTTCCTCCCACACATCCCTCTCACTTAACCTACTTACCTACGATGTTGCGGACATTACAGAGTCGTCGCCGTCGGAAGGGCAGGATCGGCTGCTTGATGTTCCACGGTTTAGATGTTTCAAACGGGATAGGGCGGAAGGTAAAAGAGCGTGGAAATTTCATTGCCGATCAGGGACGGTATCACACCTGCAGAATGGGTGACGTCGGGGAGGGATCGGCAACTGAGTCATTACGGGTGGAAGTCACAAACAGGAAAGAAGCATTCATTCTGGTGGGAGCATTTTGTAGGTCCCCAAATATCCACCGGGTCACTGAGGGCCAGATAAGTCGGCAGATTTTGGAAAGGTGCAAACATAACAGGCTTGTTGTCATCGGAGATCTCAAATTCCCTCATATTGATTGCTATCTCCATAGTGCAAAAGGTTGATATGGGGCAGAATTTGTTAGTTTTGTCCAGAAAGGATCACTTGTACAGTATAAGAACAGGCCGATCAGAGGAAGGGCCATACTGGACCTAGTACCAGGTAATGAACCTGGTTAGGTGACAGATTTCTCGGTAGGCGATCACCTCGGAGAGACGGACCACAAGTCTATGACTTATAAAATAAGATAGCCATGGACAAGGATAGAAGCAGAAAACATGGGGAAAATTTTAATTGGGAGAGGGCTAATTACGACGGGATTAGGCAGGAACTTGAGAACGTAAACTGGGAGCAGATGTTCTCAGGTAAAAAGCACAGCAGAAACTTGGAGGTTCTCTGGGGAACACTTGCATGGAGTTTTGGATAAGTTTGTCCGACTGAGACAGGGAAAGAATGGTCACATGGTTGACAAGAGAGGTGAAACATTTAGTCAAGAGGAAGAAGGAGGCATACTTAAGGTTCAGGTGGCAAAGGTCAGGCTGGGCTCTTGCCAATTATAATGTAGTTTGGAAGGAGACTGAGAAGAGACTTAGGAAAGCTGGAAGGGGACACAGAAAGGCCTTGCCGAGTAGTATTAAAGAAAACTCCAAGGCATTCTACACAAACATGAAGAACAGGAGGATGATAAGTGAGGCAAGAACCACTCAGGTATAATGGGGTGAAATCTATCTGGAGGCGGAGGAGGTACGGGAGGCCCTTAATGAATATTTAGCTACAGTGTTCACAAGGGAGAAGGACTTTGACGAATGTGAGGTCAGTGTCGGACAGGTTCATGTGCTGGAGCACATTGAGGGTAAAAGGAGTTTGTGCAGGGGCCTCTGGCAACATTAGCATAGGTATGTCCCCGCGGTCAGACGCGATATACCCGAGGTTATGAAATGCTGGAATAATGAGGAAGAGGCGAGAAATTCGGTCCGTTCCAGAGCTAAATTGGTGCCAGTATGTGTTAAGAGATTCCAGCTGACAGAAATATACTCATCGCGTAATCATTCTGTGTTATAGGGAGAAACAAACTGAGGAGCGTCTGATGCATGGCTGCTCTATCAGCGTCTGTATTGCGCGGCAGGAAAAGAGGAAAGATGTTTTGTGAACGGGGTTGATGTTCAGTGAGTGGACATATTTTCCAATCGTTCAATTTCTAATTTCGACTGTTTACTATAAATAGAAATGAAGTTTTTTGTGTGTTCTGTTGACAAACAAAAAACATTGATCTGTATCCTGACTTGCTGTTATTAATCCTCGTAAATCTGATGCGCAATGTTGTCCCATGGGAGTTATCGCTGAGCTATTTACGGAGCTCCCTGCATTCTGCCAGTTCACACAACCAGCACTTCGGATTCTGTACACTACACCGTGACCGATTACAGAGGTTATACAATGCTTTCCGGGAGCTTTTCTGAAATTATTCGGAGAGTTATATGGATGCAGAAAATATTTCAGATTATACAGAAGATGTATTATCCTCTACTCGTAACTGTTGGTGTTCCTTGTAAGTTTGAACGGTTGCATGTCAACTCCAAGAATCAGGTTTTAGTGTAACAATTATTTTGCACCACAGAATTTAGAGCATGATGCAAGTACACTTGTTGACTCCACGGCAGGGCACTGAATAGTAGCATTTGAAAATACTGCCTGATGCAGTCAGTTCCTCCATGAATTATCGACATTCAGTGCAACTGATCCGCGTTTGCCTGTTTCAGTCTGCGCTCGGACGTCAGTACATGAGACATTGTCATCAAGAATTAAAAGTTGCATTTTGCGGTGGAATCAAAGATATTCCCAGTGAATGCTTCGGAATATGTCCCCAGCATTCTTGAACAGATTAGATTCTTATTTGATCACGAAGCGTTGGATTCGTTTCTCATTCCACAGAGGTAACAGAGCTGATGGATATTCGTGAAATGTTTCGTGTTTCATATTTCCGGCGTTTGCTGGCGTCTGCATTTTAACCAAGTTCTCAGTGTGTTTATTACAGAATCACGGACTGGTGGACCACATAACCATCTGTAAATGACTGTGAAATATATAATAACCCTTCAGCCGGACCGGTTCAGTTGTAGCTCAGTGATTCCATCGCCTCCTTTGGTGCTTTGGGACGTGCAAGCTCAGATGACCGGATTGAACAAAGATGAGAACATCACAAAGGTATTGCGACTTTCTGGCGGAAAGTTCTCTTCACAAGAGCAAAACGAACAGGTCCAAAAGTTCAAGGAGGAGAGTTCTCTCTGTATTGGAAAAATTTACCTGGAACTTTTTCTTTTGGAATATCGAAAAAATGTGATGCTCCTGAACGTAATTAAGGGCACAAAGAGATCTTTTTTGTACCTGTATTTCTTATTGATAGTATCTTTAATGCATATTCCATTCAATAAAGCTGCACCTTCTCATTTAAATAACCGAGACAGTTCTGTTTAATACATCTATTCGCTCAGATTGCTCAAGAACTGCATGAATCCTGATATTTTCTGAGACTGAAACATTTGAGTACAAATGAGTGCATTGTGCGCTAAGTTGCAGATATTAGACATACAAGTGTAGTAATTGACGACATGTCGTGCCTTTTCAGTTCAATTTACAGGCACCTGAATGTTGAGCCTGACAGAGGTGTCGCTGCAACGTGGCAAATGCAACAGTAAACCTCTTCACCGGGATGTCCCCTGCAACAACAGGATGCTGAGCATTTTTAATGTATATGCTGGAAATTAAAAAGAACAGAAAATGTTGGAAACACTCAGAAGATCAAATATCACCCGTGGAATGACAAACAGAATTAGTTCCGTTGAAGAATAGGGCCAAAATGTTAACTCTTGTAGCAACTCACCGTACAGGCATCAAACCGGCTCCCGACATCGCGACGTCGTCGGAGGCCCCAATCCAAGATGGCGCGGGGCCCTCCTTCTTCCCCAGCATTGGGCTGGGAAAGCCCGCACGCGGGAAGGTCAGGTGACATGCGCCTGACGTCAGCGCGGGAACTGCAGCGCGGGAATTGCTCAGCTATTAAAGGAGCACCGCGTCCCTGTGGCATTAGACCTTCGATTTCGAAACCAGCGACTCTGTGTCTTGATTTGGTAGTGTGTAGCTAGCCGCTACACTCTGTTTATTTTGGCAGACAACTCTGCTTCACCTGCTGAGTTTTACAGCATTATATGTTCTAATTACCTTCGACTCAGTTCAAAAAGTTGAACATTTGAGTGCGGAATTACCAGTTGAGATGTATTGGACGCAAACACTAACTACCCAACACTTCTTCAGAGTAATCCTCCAACATTACGCTGCCCCCAACTTTGAATGGATATGGAATCACTGCTCCTGGTCATACCTCAATAGTGAACATTCTCCAATGTCAATTCAACTTTTGAACTCGTGGTAGGTGAGCAGGACATGAATCTGAAACTCAGTGAGTCAGAAGCAAGCTGACTATCAGGTGAGTCACAACGGATTTATCTCCCTCATCGACGTATTCTCTGTCACACTTGGTATATTACCATGGCCATGAGAGGAACGATAATCGGAATAGGTGCATCGCACTACGTTCAATCCGCTGCGGAAGTACAAACGACAGTTTCACCTTCGATTCAAAAATAGTGAATCACTGTAACCGCGCCAGTGGCAATAATTGTCCAATGCCGAGATATGCATCTTTATAACAAGCTGACTCTTCGTCGTGTCCCTGTTATCACAGGCAGCGCTTACAGCCATTGGGTCAAACGTGGGCCATTGTTCCCAGCTGTCATGTGCCTGGTCCGCTTTCTTTACTTCAGTTAACACAATGATTCAAAAATACATTGCAGATTGTTATTTGAACAAAAATATGCTTTTTGCACTTTATGGACAAGAGATTTACCCTGCCATTTCTTGGATTGCAACGACATCAGGGACTTGTGAAAATTCTGGGCTAGTTCACGCAATTTCTATAAAACCATTGAATTTTCTCTCAGCCTGAATTATTATTCTCATGTTTACCCTTCTCTTTTGCAGTTATCTCAGTAACAATTGCGATCCTCTCCCGGGGAAAGTGCGGGCTTTCCAAATGCTTTACTCTCTACCTGGTGGCCATGGCCGTAGCAGACCTGCAGGTTGTCATCGCTGATCTCATATTGAGGCACATTCCCATTGTCTACCCGGAGCAGTTTCTCTTCGTGTTGTCCATCCACGTGTGTAACGTACACGTTGTCTTCCTGCGCGCTGCCGCAGATTGTTCCGTCTGGTTCACCGTCACGTTCACCTTTGATAGATTTATTGCCATTTGTTGCCGAAAGCTGAAAACGAAATATTGTACAGAGAAAACGGCGACTGTGGTGATCGGAACTGTGATGGTTCTTTTCCATTTAAAGGACGTCACCTGGTATTTTATATATATGAAGAAGTATCGACTGGGCAATTCGCCCACATTTTCTGGTGTTGCAACGAGTGTCAGTGTTTTACAAGTGTGGGGCTCTATCGAGTTCTTTCATTATATCCTCACCCCCTGTTTACCATTTATTTTTATTCTCCTGTTCAACGTTCTAACGGTCAGACATATTTTAGTGTCCGGTAGAGCTCGGAAGAGACTTCATGGTCACTACAGTGGAGAGAGTCCCAGAGACCCAGCGATGGAGAGCCGAAGGAAATTTACCATTTTACTCTCCTTCATCTCTGGCAATTTCATCCTGTTTGGGTTGTTAATAATTTTTCACATAATCTGCAGTCGAATAGGCTGGCTGGGGTATCGCTTTCCTTATGGAACAGTGGTTATCCAAGAAATGGGATTCATGCTGCAGCTTCTGAGTTGCTGCACTAATACCTTGTGTGGCACAGACTAAGTTCAGGGAGCAATTGATGATTGTGCTGAGATATCCTTTTTGTGTAGTCAGGAAAGTCGTATTAAAACTTGAAAGGCGTTGATGAATTTCGGCTATCGATTCCTCAGCCCCTGTTATTGACTTATCGACGGAAATTTTACCTGGGACTGTGACACGGATACAAAAGTGCCGATCTGCTTCCCGCCGTCAGCGCTGCACACACAACGGGGGCAGTTCCGTTTACTTCTTGGGACCTGAAGCAGTGGATCCCGATTCACACACAGCGCCCTGCATAACGCCAGTGTACATGAACGTTCGCAGTTCTATTTAATAATAATTATTCATGTACTCTTCAAAGTTTGCCTTCACTAAAGCAGAAGCGAACGAACAAGAATCTATTTCTGTTCGGTTTGTTCTCGTTATCAGATGACTGGGAATATTGCCACTCTGACCAAATGACTGTATTGATGTTAATCCTCAGAGAAAAGTCGGACACTCTTCGGCCTGTTGCGGTTTTATTTTACCTTAAGGCACAAAGTTAAAAACAGTGCAGGTGGGGTGAGGCTGAGAGGAAGCGCAGGCGATGTCCGGTTAAAGAACCCGTCGGGGCTAATAGCTGAAGACTACTTATTTCAATGCAAGGAGTATGCCGGATAAACAGATGAAATCGATCCCGGATTAGTGCATGGAACCACGATGTTGCACCCAGCACGGAGGTTGAGAGAAGGGCAGGGCTGGCAGCTCAGCGTTCCAGGATTGAGATATATTAGTGGAGAGCGACATGAAAAAGGAGGGTGGGTCGCAATACCGCAGAGTTGTTTACCACAAAGAACACAAGATCGCAAGACAAAGGAGCAGAAGTAGGCCATTCGACCCATCGAGGCTGCTCCAAAGAAAAGGGGGAAAAGAAAAAAAAGGAATGAGAAATGAGAAAAAAAATTGGGGGGGGGGGTGGAGGAGTCTGCTCCATGAGCAAAAAAAGAAATACCATTGTAACCCCAATTTCTGGTTTTATCCCCATATTCCTTGATACCTTCACCAATTAGATATTTGTCTATCTCCTCCTTAAACGACTCCAATGATCCAACCTCTACTGCTGTACGTGGCAAGGAATTCCATAAATTCACTACCCTCTGGCTGAAGAAATTTCTCCTCATCTCTGTTTTAAACCTGTACCCTCTAATTCTAAGATTATGCCCTCTGGTACTGGACTCACCCACCAAGGCAAACAGCTTGTCCACATCTACTCTGTCGCAGTCCTTACATCATTTTAAATGTTTCTATGAAGTCCCCTCTCATTCTTCTGTACTCCAGTGAGTACAGTCCAAGAGCCGACAAACGCTCAAGAAGGGAGAGAACCGGCTGCTTTTCAGGCTGGAAGGACGCGGCTGCTGGACATACCCCAATCATCAAGCAGCACGGAACCTGGTTATTCGGAACAACTTGTTGCCGACCAGGTTGCCGACCTGAGCTCTTCTTATCTGTCTACGTTTGGCCATATCCCTCTCAATCTTTCCTATCCATATACCTGCCTAAATCCCTGCTGGACGTTGCAATTTTACCCGCCTGTGACACTTGTTCTGGCACCTCGTTGCATACACCCACCTCTTTCTATGTGCAAAATCGTGCTACTGGGTTCTGCTTGAAATGTGTCCCCCTCACCTAAAATCGTAGTCTTCTAGTCTTAGACTCCCCTACATTCAAAAAAGAAATAAAATTACGTGTCCCTCATTATTTCATTAACTTTTATGAGGTCACCCCCTCAGCCTCCTACGCTCCAGGGGAAAAATAGCCCTCATGATCACGGCAAGCGTTCCACACACCTTCCTCACCACCTTGTCTAGCCTTGGCGCAACCTTCCAGGAACAATGTACTTGTGCTTCTCTGTCTGTTCTCCGACACTCACCAGGGCCATGCAATGACCTGTGTCAGTCCCGGTCTGGTTTAACTTCAGAAAATACATAACTTTGCTCTTGTCCGAGTTAAATTCCTTCGCCTACTTTCCCAGTGACTATAGATCCGGTTTTTGTCACAGATAATCCTCTTCATTGTCTACTATTACATCAAATTTGGTGTCACCCGCATACTTACTAAGCATATCAACTGCATTTTCCTCTAAATCATTAATATAAATGACAAGCAGTGGGCTCAGCACTGTCATTCTTTCCTTACTGAATGAAAGTAGGTAATGGAATGTGGGAAGGAAGGAAAGAAAGAATGAAAGAAGAAAGGAAGGAAGGCAATGGAAGGAAGGAATAAGGAACCATAGAACCATAGAACCATACAGCACAAAACAGGCACAAAACAGTAGGAAGTAAGGAAATAAGGGAAGGAAGGATTAACGAAGGAAGGAAGGCAAGAGAAGAGAGGACATGGGAGCAAAGGGGAGGAGAGCAGGGGAGGCGAGGGGAGGGACGAAGAGTGGCGGAGACCCGATACCAGGAGAGGAGGGAAGAGGAGAGACGAGGGGAGGGGAGGAGAGGAGAGGGGAGGGGATGAGCGGGGAGGGGAGGAGGGGGAGGGGAGAAGGGAGGAGAGAAGAGAGGAGAGGAGAGGAGAGGAGAGGAGAGGAGAGGAGAGGAGAGGAGAGGAGAGGAGAGGAGAGGAGAGGAGAGGAGAGGAGAGGAGAGGAGAGGAGAGGAGAGGAGAGGAGAGGAGAGGAGAGGAGAGGGGAGGGGAGGGGAGGGGAAATACTGTACAATGTTCGCGTTCGTCTGCCGCGGCCACCTGGATCTTCAAACTGTCGAAAAATAGTGAATGTTACCTTCTGCTTGGGAGAATGAGAATAAAAGAAAACAAAAACAGAGAAATCCGGAGCGGGTCTATGTGCATTATTCAATTACAAATTATAGGGAAGATGGGAATGAGATGACCAAAGAATATGCGATGCTGGGTGAGTAAGAGTGGTCTCCGGTGTTTGAGAACAAGGGCTGCCGGGTTCTGAGAGGTGCTTTGTGTTGGTGAGTAAGGATGTTTGGAACTAATGTGGACGGTGGAGCTTGTGGACACATGTTGGTTCCGTCTGTCCTGACATTCTTCCTTGAAATCCTTCCCTTGTTGCATCAGACAGTTGGATACAATTGCTAAATCTCTTAGCTCGTATCATAACACCGGTAGATATGCCTTGGTCGGGGTCGTTGGGCCTGTGTGAGAGATTATCTGTCAAGCTAACCTGACGGAATGGGACCGATGGATATTTTACATAGACAACAGGGATCGACGGACGCCATGTTTTCTTTCATTGATCATTGCGATAACAACGTGAGAAACTAGCACGAAATCCCGGCACGGATACTCCACCACCATCCTCTCCCCCCAATGTCCCCTATTTCCCACCACCCCTTATGTTGTTGTTCTTCACCTTCCTTTCAATTCTGATTCCATCATCTGCAGCCCTTTTTTGCTTTCACTGTTCATATCCCAGCTATGTCCAGCCCTCCTCCTCATCTGGTTCATTCTGCCCATCAACCGCCCCCCCACCACCACCTGTAACCAGCGATGTCTTGCTAGCTCCTGCAGCACCACCCTGCCCCCAGCACTTACGTTGGCTATCTGCACTTTCCACTCTCAGTCCTGATGCAGGGTCTCAACACGACCAGTGTTTTGGTTCTACAAGAATAGCCTGACCCGCTAAGTTCCCCCAGCAGCATTTTTCTTGCTCCAGATCACAGAAGCTGCAGTCGCTTTGTCTCTTTTTAAATGAAATCCCCTGATTAGATTTTTTTCGGCGATCTATCCTGCCTGGTGTAAAAAAAACTTTACATCAGTTGCACTTGCACGTTTCAAATACATTGCTAAGTACATTTTTTATGTCACTTGTTTATTCCATCGCAATGTTCAGTGAGGAATCCACTTGCCCGTCCAACCTGATTCATTCCTCCAATTCCTGCAGAAAGAGTGTCCATCAGAATGGCGCCTGAAGATAGGACAGTTCCGTTTCAGATGCAAATATTTAACTTCTGAACGGAACAATGGAGGGCAGAGACACGAGGAAGGCCGATGAGACAGAGAGGGACAGAATAAAGAAAAATGTGAATGCAGACGATTGTGAGATGGAAATTATAGGAGAAGGGATCAGAGAAAGTGAAATAAATCGAAACAGAATAATTAACAACGGGACCAACGTAAAAGCAGGAAGGCAGCCAAATGGAAGAATTGTTTTAAAGTACGGCTGGAAGTTCACAACATATATACATATTTGGGCAGTGACTTCTGCATGGCTTGGTGCCATGATCCCTGCACTTCTTCCTGACAAGTGTGAGAAATAAAGTGGGTTTCAACAATTATACTGAGAGTCCCCCACGCATTTCCTGAATGTGTTTGAGAAACGATACAAGATTAATTTTAAATCATAAGCAATGACAACAAAGTTGAAAAATTGCAAAAAAAAAAGACATATAGTTTACTGAGACAGAAGATGGAAATGCATACATAATGCTGGCCGAATTCGCCAGATCATAGAAAAGGAGCAGGGAGGGTATAATACAGCTTCAAAGAACATTGGTGAGGCCATATGAAATATTGTATGCAGATCTTGTCACACAAAGTAGGTAGATGTTTGCACATGAGAAGTTTCAGAGAAGATTCACACCGATAATTCAGTTGTGAGTAAATGCGCTTGGTTTGTACCTTTTGGACAGGAGGATGCCGAAAGAGGGGGTGTTAGCTGATAGACAGGTAAAATATGAGGGGTAGAAATAGACTGGATGGCAAGAAACGTTTCTACGTGGAGGCGACACCAGTGAACAGAAGACAGAGGTTTAAGGTTAGCAGTAAGAGGTGAGTAAGAGGGCAATGAAGAAGGTCGTCAAAGGATACGACTGAAAATAGATCAACTGCGGTGATGGTCGCAGAAAGGTAGATGGAATTTGATGCGGGAAATTTTAGGTGTTGCGATTTGGGATGTCATTACAAAGGAGAAGTATACATATAATGACAGAACACTTAACATTACTGATGCACAGAAAGATCTTGGGGTCCAAGTCCATACCTCCGTGAAAGTGGCAAAGCAAGTCGATAGATTGGGAAAGAAGGTGAATGGCCTTCAGCGGTGGGGACATGGAGTATGGAAGAGTCAGGAAGTCATGTTGCAGTTGCATCATACTTTGAATTACTTGGATGCTACCTGGATTAGTGGTTATCAGATATAAGGAAAAACCTGAGCCTGTTGGTACTTGCTTCCAGGCTTCTGTAACTTCTGCCCGATGGGACGTGGCAGAAGAGATTATGTCCGGGCTAGTTGGATATAATTCCTGGACATCATCACCTTGTTGAATTGTTCATTTTTACGTGTTGCTCCGCCGTCCGTATTCAAAGGGGTTAACGGCAGATGTTTGTTCAGTGGGTGTAATTAACGTCAGTCTGCACGGAGCCCGATTGTGCGGCAAGCGGTTTCCGCGCTTCTTTTCAAAATGCTTCCTTCGATGAAGTATCACATAGTCAGTGGGAGCAGCCCCTCCGTCACTGACAGAGAGAAGCAGCTCCACAGAGGAAGAATGTAAATCGGGAGCTGCTAACAACATGAACGGTTGGAATCTATAAATAGTTGAGTGTGAAGTTCTAGTCACCGATTGGAATCTGGGAACAGTGGAGTGAGGTGTTACAGGAATGGATCTGGATGGGGAAACTGTAGAGCAGGATGTTACAGCGATGGGAAGCTTGTTATCGTTTATGCTGGCTATATTTTTTCTTATTATCCTTGGATGACATTGGGCCGTCGGATCCATGTTCTGCATCGGACTATTCAGCCCGTCTGCTGTCCCATACTCTCTCTTGTTTCTGTTCCAGGTAAGTTGCTGGCCAACGACTCGACCTACAAACCTGTGAGAAGCAGTGGTCACGGAGTCCGGTGAAGAGGTCTGAAGGGTGGACAGATCATTACATGTGAAAGAGAAACAAAAGACTGCAGATGCTGGAACCTGGATGAAGAAACATTAAGATACTGGACGAACTCAGGCAATATCCGTGGAGAAAAGCAGGCGGTCAACTTTTCTGGTCAGGACTCTTCTTCAGGACTGAAGATAGGTGAGGGGTGGGGGGGGAGGAGCCCAATAGAAAGGTGGAAAAAGCAGAACAGCGATAGCTTGACAAAACTAGGGAGGGCGAGGGAACCAGATGGTTATAGGTAGATGCACGTAAGAGACAGCGATAGGCAGGTGGGGTAGAGGAGGGGAGAGCAGATCCTTCGGGGCATGGGTCCACGTAAAGGAGGGGAAAAAGAGTAGAAAAAATAGATGATAGAAAAGGGAAGAAAAGAAGAGGCATGCTCGGTGGGGGTGTGGAGATTAATTCAATTGGGGGAATTCAATATTCATGCCCTTGGATTGCAAGGTGCCAAGACGGAAACTGACTCGCTGATCCTCTAGTATGAGCTTGAAATTTTCCTGAAGTGGCGGAGGCAAACGACTGAAATATTAATGATTGAATTGGAGGGGGAGTTGAAGTGACTGGCAACAGGCAGAGGCAGATCGCGGTTACGAACGGAGCGCAGTTGTTCTGCGAAATTTTCATCAAGTCTGCGTTTGGTCTCGCTTGTTCATCCACACTAACAAAAATTCGCTGCATTAAGAGCAGGAAGAGTTATCTGTCTAAACCCACACTGACCACGGTTCACCACATAATGATCAGCGACACTCTCGCAGAGCACTGAGCAATGACCAGGATCATGTACCTGGGCTGATTCCATACACTGACCAGGTCAATATATTACCTCTCCTTCAATCGAATTTCAGTTAGTAAGGACTTTAATCTTTAATAACTGAACACGTAATGAATTGTTCATTGGTCAGGCATCTTTACCGGAACCCGGAACCACTGTTTTCACTTATTGTTACTCGAGGTGATGCCGTTATTTTCCAGTTACTGGCTGATTTCACTGACCTTTAATCCCCGTCTTTAGCAGTCAACCCCGATGCTGGGTACAATGATCTGCAACTCAGAACTGAACAATTTTCTACGTTTGATTTCCCTCTCTGTGAAACTTCCAATGGTACTCCAAGCCAGCGGTCATGTCTGTGTTCATTTCCCTCCTTACAGAGAACGCGGTGACAATTGTGGTCCTGTCCGGCGGAAAATGCGATCTCTCCAAAGGAGTCACTCGCTACCTGGTGGCCATGGCAACGGCGGATCTACTGGTCGTTGTACTCGACTTAATAGTGAGGCAGATTCCACGTGTTCATTCGGAAGCGTTTCGTTCCTTGAGGTCCGTCCCCGTATGTAATATTCACGCCGTCCTGTTTTACGCAGCCACCGACTGTTCTATCTGGTTCACCGTCACTTTCATGTTTGATCTATTTCTGGCCAATCGTTGCCAGAAGCTGAAAATTAAATGTTGCACCGAGAGAACGGCAGCTGTGGTTCTGTGAGCAGTGACTGTGCTGAGCTGTTTAAAGAACATTTTCTGGTATTTCATGCTCTCAGGAAAATACCTGTTTTGTAACTTCCCTTGGCTCATTGAACGGAAGGGTCTGTGTCCGTGCTGTTTTGATGTGTGACTCCAACAGCAATTTCTCCACACACAAGTTCCCGCTGATTACTGGGGAGTTGATAATACAGCCCCATGAGAGTGACTCTCCCCTTCTTGTTTCTAAGTTTTACCCATACGGCTTCACTGGACGATCCGTCAAGAATGCAATTTCGAAGTACCACTGTTAGGTCCTCGCTTATCAAAACGGCAACGCACTCTCATCTCCAAATTGTACCCTGCCACACCTTCACCATCTGCATCCTGGACCGTCTGTCTGCAATACTTTTTTTAAGACAAGAACATTGCCATCCTCAGAGACAATCCATGTCTTGCCCTACCTCTTAAATCTCGAGCATTGAAGTAAATGTAGTTCAACTGGATATTCTTTCCTTGCCTTTACTGTGCTCTTTTTTATCCTGATTGCTTTTCAACCCTGCCGTTTAGCACTTAAGTAAATCCCCAGAACTGATATTGATCCCCCTCTGATTCTATGCATTTCTACTCCACAGGAGGTCCCAACAGACCGGGAACCTGAATCCCTACCCTCTGCACCAGCCTCCTCAGCAGGCATTTCATCTGCCTATCCTATTTTTTTCACTTCTACGAGGTCACCACTCAGTTTCCTACACTCCCAGGAATAAATTCCTTGCCTGCCCAAACTCTCAACAGAGAACATAGAACATTACAGCACAGTACAGGTCCTTCGGCCCACGATGTTGTGCCTACATTTTATCCTGCTGTAATATCTATCTAACCCTTCCATCCCACATAGCCCTCCATTATTCTATCATTAATGTGGCTATCTAAAAGTCTCTTAAATGTTCGTAATGTGTCTGCCCCCACAACATCTGCCGGCATGTTGTGGGGGCAGACACATTACCTCTGACATGCCCCTGAAACGTTCCTCCAAAAACCTTAAAATTATACCCCAAGTGTTAGCCATTTTCACCCTGACAAAAAGTCTCTGACTGTTCACTCGATCTATGCCTTTCATCATCTTCTACACCTCTGTCAAGTCACCTCTCATCGTCCTTATGTCCAAAGAGAAATATTCCATTTCCCTCAACCTAGTCAACTCTCCTTCAGTCTGCACCACAATCTCTTCGGTTTGATTACAGTCTCTTGTGCGGATGAACGCCGTTCTGCCTTATAGTCTGATCAGACTCCCCGATGAGGTTTCATCCCACTTTACTTCATGGTCTGAGCATTCACTCCCCAGTACAGTCTGATTGTCTTCCACCGCCCCGTGTGACCTGATCCGAGTCGACAAGAGCGTTTGATCCAACTTTCCTCACTGGTCTTAAATAGATGAAATCCAGCGGTCCCGGTGCTTTATTCCATCGCCCTCTCCTGCCCGGGAGACCTGAGACTACATATACCCGTCGCTGCACATTGGGGAAGGGGGAACATACAGAGCTGGACAACACTCATTGACACGGGTGCCCAACATACCGTCATTCCGGGCGACCCTACCGGGTGGAAAGGGACACAGATGCAAATAGACGGGTTCGGGAGTTCCCTAATACCTGCAAGGGAAGTCACGTTCCGCATAACTGGGAGGGAAACAACCTCCTCGACCGGTAACAGTGTTGATAGCAGATTCGCCTGAGTTCATCGTGGGGATCAATGACTTAAAGGAACAGTCTCTCATACTAGCCGGAGCAAGGTTAATTTAGGGGTCGCGCGGGCTACAGTCGTGGTTGGGGCAGCCAAATGGGAACCAGTTGTTGTTCCCCCTCCCTCCAATGTTGTCTGTAGCCGATAGTACAGAGTGCTGGGGGGACACCGAGATATCACAGAGGCCGTCCAAGCCCTACTGCGGAAGGGCGTCATTAGACCCGCAGCCTCTCCCTTCAACAGTCCCGTCTGGCCCGTCCGCAAGAAGAATGAGATGTGGCACATGACGGTGGACTACAGACTCTTCAGCAAGACTTCAACCCCTCTCGCTGCCGCCGTTCCCGACATAGTCACCTCAGTGGAGGACATTGTGGGCGCCCTGAGAGGTCTTGGCACGCAGCGGTGGATTTATATATGCATAGCCCCACTATCTGCCACGGCGTAATCTCCTGTGAGGAAGCCACATTCATACGGGGACCTGAGCAACAGGCTGCTTTTGAAACAGCAAAGAGAGCTGTTGAACAAACACTGCCACATGCTCTCAGCCAGGCAGGTGTCCTTTTTGAATTACAGGTCTTGGCCAGTGAGACGGTCGCCGAAAGAAGGCTCTGGCAAAGGATCCAAGGGCGCAGAGTCGTTTATGAATTCGCCAGCACTACCAATAAATCAGACTGCTGGATCTGAGTCTGAACCCGCAAGATGACTTTCAAATGAACTGTTCACATGGACTTTTCGCTCCTGTGGGTTTGGGATATCTGTTCGGGGGGGGGAGGGGGGAAGCGAATGGCTGTACCCCACCACGCCGTCACCAACACATAGTATCTCTTCCAGCAATCCTGGATGAGGTTGGTGTTTCAAGAACTAGTATTTCCCTCCCTACAATTTGACCTCCACCCGAGTCCCGACTCTCAGTGTCATTCCACAGCCGGTGAGCAAGCCTAAGGAATGCTGGTGCAGGGTCTCGAATGAGCACAGGGCCAGCCTTTCCTTTGACCACTGCGACTGCGAGCGAAACTGGTACCCGGGTGCCCAAGTGACTATTGCTGATCGTGTCGCTAAGCTGGGGGCTCCCTGGACTTTGAACGGGACCCACTGGTTTTGCGGCCACCGTGCCTACCCGTGGCTCCCCACAAGCTGGTACAGTTGCTGCTTTTCCAGCGATTGTTGTGCCCTATATCCACGTTCTTGATGACTTTGGGGAGCACCCGGAATACAGCGGCCACAGGGACAAGAGGGCCATCACGGAGGCAGAGAGGTTTTGGATGATAACCTTTCCGACGTATAGGGCGGCCCGATTGTCCCGTGAGGTCATACAGATGGCTGGCGTGCTCGAGGCGCTGGCCAACGAAACGGAAAAGCACTGCAACATACCGAAAACTCCCTGAGGCAGACGGCAGCTGAGTTGACAGCCGTCAGGATGGTTGCCCTGCAGAATCAATTGGCCCTGGATTATCTACTCGCTGCGGATGGTGGTACCTGTGCAGTGATTGGTAAGTAGAGCTGCATATTTATCCCTATTGAGTCAAGGAACATCACCCACTTGCCAGCTCACATTCGGGACTCGGTAGTCAAAATTCAAAAAGCGAGGGACCAGCTCCTCCAGCACGACAATTTATAGGGAAACCGGTGGCCGTTTGTGTCCCTGGGGGCATGGCGGAGAACTGTCGTCTCCTGGGCCACTGCTCTCATTCTCATTGTCATCGCTATCTGTATATCATGCTGTGTCCAACCAGGTTATAAAGAACACGTCTGCTCTTAACTAGTAGTGTACACTGACATATAGTTTTAGGCTTAGAAATAGTAATTTCCATGTAATTATTGGGCTGATGTGAATTCCGAGGGGTGAAATTTATTCTGGAGGGTCGTGGCTGTCACGTGGCAACACTGTCCCCACCTGGTAGATGACAGTACGCCCAGAACCTGGTGGAAAGACGCATCACTGTCAATCAAGGCCTGACTCCACCCCATACATCAGGACACATCTAGACCTGGAACTTGTTTCACGACAACGGTGCACACTGCAGCCACCGTGCGCCGGTGGTGGAGGCAGAATGTGCTTAGGAGGGTGGATAGGGTGCCGATTGAGCGGGCTGCTTTGTCTTGGATGAGGTCAAACCTCTTGAGGGTTGTTGGAACTGCACTCACTCAGGCAGGTGGGGAGTGTTACGTCACACTGCTGATCTGTGCCTGGAGACGGTGGAATGGCTTTGGGGTGTCAGGAATTCACTTGCTGCAGGATCCACAGCCTCTCACATGTTTGTGTGTTTCTGTTCCATGGTGATTTGCCAAGATGATGATGTTCAGGCACTCAATGAGGGTAACATCATTGAATGTCAGAAACATCCGCAGAATTTTTTGTCTCCGGAATGTCATAGGTAGGTGGTCAGATAGTCATTGCCTGGCACTTATGTGGCATTAATGTTACTTGTTACTTATTTACCCATGTCTGAATGGTGTCCTGGATATGCTGCCTGCGGCCAGGGGGTGCTTCATTTTTGAATAGAATAGGAACATTTAGAGACTCTTAGATAGACACATGAATGATAGAGAAATGGAGGGCTATGTGGGAGGGATGGGTTAAATAGATCTTAGAGCAGGATAAAATGTCGGCACGACATTGTGGACCGAAGGGCCTATACTGTGCTGTTATGTTCTATGTTCTGTGAACATTGTGAATCATCAGTGAACATCCCCACTTCTGAGGTATGTGGAACCAAATCTGCTCCATGAGCTAAAGGGTGAAAAAAAGAAAAAATACTATTCCTTTCTAGCCCCAATTTCCAGCTTTATCCCCATATCCCTTGATACCTTGACTAATTAGATACCTATCTGTCTCCTCTTTAAACGCCTCCAGTGATCGGGCCTCCACTGCTGTACGTGGCAAAGAATTCCATAATTACACTACCCTCTGGCTAAAGAAATTTCTCCTCATTTCTGTTTTAAACCGGTACCCTCTAATTCTAAGATTGTGCTCTCTGGTCCTGTACTCACCCACCAATGGCAACAGCTTGGCCACATATACTCTGTCCAGCTCTTTTAACATTCTAAATGTTTCTATGAGGTCCTCTCTCATTCTTCTGTACTCCAGTTAGTACAGTCCAAAGGCCGACAAACGCTCATCATATGTAAGCCCTTTCATTCTGGGAATCATCCTCGGAAATCTCCTCTGAACCCTCTTCAACATCAGCAAATCCTTCCTAAGATATAGGGCTCAAAACTGCACACAGTATCCCAAATGAAGCCTCACTAGCCTCATCAACATCTCCTACTCAGTTTACTCCCATTCAGCTCTGTGGTCCACGTTTGGACCACGGCTGTGATGAGGGATAAAGCCGAATGTTCCTGGTGAAACTGGGCATCAGAAGCAGGTTATTGGTGAGGACGTGCCATTTCATATCATTGCTAACCCAACAGCTCCCATGACTTACCTGGTGAAAGAGAGTAGACTTGTTGATCCAATAAGCTTTGCTGTACCAGTGCCCTGCAGTATCCCAAGATCACATGGACTGCATAAAATTGGCTGTAGATTGGCTCATGTGACAGTGGGGATCTCAGGAAAAACCAAGATGGACCGTCCACTCAACACTTCTGGATGTGAGTGCACTTCTTTGTGTAGCCCCACATAAGCCCATCTCTGTGCAACCCACATAAACCCTTCTCTGTGTCGACCCGCATAAACCCTTCTCTGTGTAGCCGCACATAAACCCCACTCTTTGCACACCTACGTAAACCTTTCTCTGTGCATCCCCACATAGATCCCTCTCTGCATAGCCGCACATAAAGCCCTCTATGTTCAGCCTCACAGCAACCATTATCTGTGTAGCCCCACATAAACACCTCTGTTTGTAATCCCACATAATCCACACTCTTCATCCCCACATAAAGCCTTCTCTGTGCAGCCACACATAAATCGCAATCTGTAGAGCCCCACATTAACCTTCTCGGTGGAGACCAACATAAACCATTCTCCACGAAGCCGCACATAAACAACACAGTCTAGCCACACATAGATCACGCTCTGTACATCCCCACATAAAACCCTCACCTTGGACACCTACATAAACCCTTCTCTGTGTATCCCCACGTAACAACACTGTGTTGCCTCACATAAACCTTTTTCTGTGACGCACAATTTAAAGCTTTATCTGTGCAGCCCCACATACATCCTTCTCTGTGTAGCCAAACAAAACCTCCTCTCTAGAGAGCCATACATATACCCTTCTCGGTGTAACCCCACAGAATCGCCTCTCTGCGTAGGCCCATATAAACCAATCTCTCTGTTGCCCCATTAACACTTCTCTGTTTAGCCCCTGTAGTAGGAGAGCACATGGCTGTCACGTGACAGTAACACCACTGACCCTCTGTTCGGAGGACAACATTGCTCCTCGGATCGGAAGTGACACCACAGTCAATCAAGCTGTGGCTCCACCCCACCCATCAGGTGTGGGATAGGGATTGGACTAGGAGAACACCTTTGTTCCTGAACATGTCTGACCATTGGCCTTCGCAGGCACCTTTGTGTTTGACCTCCAAGCCATTCGCCTGTCTAAATTACCTGGAAGGTCCTTCCAGCACTATAAACAGCCACAGGAATAGTGAGACAACGCTGCAGAGACCACAGGTAAGAATGTGCACCACCATGTGGTTTGGGAGCGTATTAGTCAGAATCCAGGGAGTGTTGGACCAATACTTGTTTGGGTCAAGGTTTTCAGACATTGAAGTATTTATCCATTTATAAGCTGTACCTTGTTTCTTGGGTGTTTGTGTGTGTGGGTGTGTGCGAGTATCTCATCCTCGTTACTATCCCCCCTCACGTTCGCGGTCTCCTGCGTGTGTGTGAGTGTGCATCTATTCCTATTCATTCTGGCCCCGCGTTTCCCTTAGTGATTAAACTACTTTTAGAATCCAAAGCCTGTTTCCAGACTCCTCCATCTTTAAGATTCCAAAAGAAACTTTTCACACATTAGTCCCACGTAAACCCCTCCCTGTGGAGAGCCACATTAACCCATCTCTCTTCAGCCCCACATAAACCCTTCTCTGTGCAGCCCACATACACCCTTCTCTATGTTGCCCCACAGAAACCATTCTCTGTGTACCCACACGTAACCCCTCTCTGTATAACACAGAACAAAACACCACTCTGTGTAGCACCACATAAACGGTACTCCGTGTATCCCCACATAAACAGTTCTCTGTGCAGCCCAACATAATCCACTCTACGTGAAGCCCCACATAAACATTCTCTCCGTAGCCAACATAAACCCCTCTCTGTATCGCCCCACGTAAACCTTTCTCTGTGTCGCCCCACATAAACCCCTCTCCGTGCAGCACCACATAAACACATCTCTGTGTAGCTCCACATCAACCCTTCTCTGTTTAGCCCCACTTAAACCCCCCTCAGTCAAGCCCCACATAAACTCCGTTCGGTTTAGCCCCACATAAAGCCTTCTCTGTGTCGTCCCACAGAAACCATTCTCGGTGTAGCCCCGGTTAAACTCTTCATTGTGTAGCCCAAAACAAACCACTCCGTGTGTGGCCCATCATAAACCTTTTCTCGGTGTAGCCACACAAAATCTACTCTCTGGGTACCCACGTATACCCTTCTCAGTGTAGCCCCAGAGAATCGCATCTGTGTTTTGGCCTATATAAACCTCTCTCCCTGCAGCCCCAAATAAAACCTTCTCTTTTTAGCCCCACATAAACCCTCCTGTGAAGACCCAAATAAAGCCATCTCTCTGCAGCACCACATTAACCCTTTTCTGTGCAGCCCCACATAGACCCCTCTCTATGTTGCCCAATAGAAACCGTTCTCTGTGTAGCCGTACATATACCCCTCTCCGTGTTGCCCCATATAAACCACTCTCTGTGTTGCCCCATAAAAACGGTACTCTGTGTAGCCCGACATAAACACCTCTCTCTGCAGCCCCACATAAACACTTCTCTTTGTAGACCCATATCACCCCTATCTCTGTAGCTGCACCTAAACCACTCTCTTTGTAGCCTCACACAAACCCTTCTGTGTGTACCTCACATAATCCCCATTCTGGGTAGCACCACATAAACCCCTCTCTGTGTAGCCCCGCATAAGCCCTTCTCTGTGGACGCCGACATAAACCCTACTCTTTGTAGACCCAAACAAACACTTCTCTGTGTAGCCCCACAAAAACCGTGTTCTGTGTAGTCCCTCATAAACTCCCCTTCGTGTAGCCACGTAAACCCTTCTCTGTGTAGACCCACATATACCATTCGCCGTTTGGCCCGACATAAACCCTCCTCCGCGCAGCCTCACAGAAACCCTTCTCTGGGTGCCCCACATAAATCCTTCTCGTGTTTTCCCAGGTAACCGCTTCTCTGTGTAGCCCAAAACAAACCCCTGTCTCCGTGGCCCCACATAAAACTTTCTCTGTGCATCCAAACATAAACCCCTCTCTATGTAGCCACATATACCCTTCGCTGTGTAGCCCCACATAAATCACTCCTGGTGCAGACCCACATAAAACCCTCTCCGTGGAGACATACATAAACCCATCTCTGTGTAGCCCCACATAAATCTTTTTCTGTGTAGCGCAGGATAAACTTTTCTCAGTGCAGCCCAAAAAAAACCCTCCCTGTGTGGCCCAACATAAACTCTTCTCTGTGTAGCCACATATACCCTTTTCGGTGTAGCCCCACAGAATCTCCTCTCTGTGTATGCCCATGTAAACTCCTCTGTCTGTAGCCCGACATAAACACTTCCCTGTGCAGCCACACATAAACCCCTCTCTGTATAACTTAAAAAGAACCCTCTCTGTGTAACACCACATAAAAAGTACGATGTATAGCTGAACATAATCCACTCTCTGTGCAGCCCCACATAAACCCTTCTCCGTGCAGCCCAACTTAAACCACACTTAGTGAAGCCTCGCATAAACTCCTCTCGGGTTAGACCCACATAAACACCTCTCTATGAAGCCCCACATAAACACCTCTCTTTGTAGCCCCACGTAATCCACACTCTCTTCACCCCACATAATCCACACTCTCTTCACCCCACATAAAGTCTTCTCTGTGCAGCCACACGTAAACTCTCTGTACAGCCCCACATAAAACCTTCTCCGTGTAGCCCCACGTAACAACACTCTGTGTTGCCCCACATAAACCCTTCTCTGTGTCGCACAACATAAACCCTTCTCTGCGTAGCCCCACATAAATCCTTCTCTGTGTAGCGCAGGATAAACTCTTCTCCGTGTTGCCCAAAACAAACTCCTCCTTGTGTGGCCCCACATAAACCTTTCTCCGTGTAGCCACACAAAAACTCCTCTCTGTGTAGCCACATATACTCTTCTCGGTGAAGCCCCAGAGGATTGCCTCTCTGTGTAGGCCAATATAAACCCCTATCTCTGCAGCCCCCATAAACACTTCTCTGTTTAACCTCACATAAACCCCTCCCTGTGTAGCCCCACATAACCCATCTCTGTGCAACCCCACATCAACCCTTCTCTGTGTAGCACACATCCATCCTTCTCTAGGTTGTCCCACAGAAACCATTCTCTGTGTACCCACACATAAACCCCTCTCCATATAACCCAAAAAACACCTCTCTATGTCGCACCACATAAACGGTACTCCGTGTAGCCCCACATAAACAGTTTTCTGTGCAGCCCAACATAATCCCATCTCAGTGCAGCCCCACATAAACCCTTCTCTGTGTAGCCCCACATGGACCCCTCTCCGTGTAGCACCACCTAAACACCTTTCCATTTAGCTCCACATAAACCCTTCTCTGTGAAGCCCCACAGAAACCATTCTCTGTGTGGCACCACATAAACAACTCTCTGTGTAACCCCACATGACCTGCTCTCTGTGCATACCCACATAAAGTCTTCTCTGCACAGCCACACATAAATCCCTCTCAGTATAGCCCCACATAAACCCTCTCTATGTCGACCAACATAAACCCTTTTCCGTGTAGCCCGACATAAACCCTTCTCACTGTCGCCCCACGTAAACGCCTATCTGTGCAGCACCATTTCAGCCCCTCTCTGTGTGGACCTGCATAAACGCTTCTCTGTGCATCCCCAAAAAGATCTTTCTCGTGTAACTCCGGAAAAACGCTTCTCTCTGCAGCCCACAACAAACCCTGTCTGTGTGGACCCACCTAAACCTACTCTGTGCAGCCATACATAAACTGCTCTCTGTGTAGTCACATATACCCTTCTCTGTGTAGCCCCACATAAAACCATCTCTGCGGTAACCTAAATAAACCTTTCTTTGTGAACCCCACATAACAACGCTCTGTGTAGCCTCACATAACGCTTCTCTGTGTCGCCCAACAGAAGAGGGTAATTGTTGCAGGGGGTCAGAGGGAGAGGGTTAGTACCCACAGGTATTCTCTGGGAAAGGTGACTTTTTACAGGGGCTCAGCCGGAGAGTTCAATTATTTGCACGTGGTCATAGGGAGAGAGTCACTATTTGCTGAAGGACAGCGGGTTGGGGTCACTATTTTCAGCGGGTCAGCGGGACGTTAGCTATTCACAAGAGCTCAGTGGGAGTGGGTCACTATCTAAAGTGGGTCAGCAGGAGAATGTCACTATTACAGAAGGTCAGCGGGAGAGGGTCACAATTCACAAGGGGTCAGCGGCATGTCATTATTTGCAGCGGGTCAGCGGGAGAGTGTCATTATCTACCGGAGGTTGGCGGGAAAGGGTCGTAATTTGCAGGTGGTTTGTGAGAGAGCATCACTGTTTACATGAGCAGTGGAAGAAAGTCACAATACAGGGTGTCAGCAGGATAGGGTCACTATTTACATGCGGTCAGCGGGGGAGGATCACTATTCACGGGGGCCCGCGGGATAGAGTCGCTATTTACAAGGTGTCAGCAGGAGTGTGTCACATTTACTTGGGATCAACGGGAGAGTTTCACTATTGGCAGGGGTTCAGCGGGAGAGGGTTACTGTATACAGAAGGATAGAGGGAGAGGGCCACTATTTGCAGGAGGTCAGCGGGCGAGGCTCACAAGTTGCAGGTGGTCAGCGGCAGAGGGTCACTATTTATATAGGATCAGCGGATGAGGGTCACTATTTAAACTGTGTTAGCAGGATAAGGTCACTATTAGCAGGTAGTCAACGAGAGAGAGTCACTGTTTATAGGATGTCAAAGGGAGAGGGTCACGATTTGCAACTGGTCAACGGGAGACGCTCACTATTTATAGGTCGTCAGCGGCAGAGGGCCACTCTACAGGGGGTCAGTTGGAGAGGGTCACTATTTGCAGGAGGTGATCGGGAGAGGGTCAGTATTTACAGAAGGTCAGCGATTATCAATTATCAGTTGAAGAGGGTTGCTATTTACAGGGGGTTAGCGAGAGAAGATCACTATTTACAGGAGGACAGTAGGAGAGGGTCAATAAAGTGAGTCGGCAGGGGAGGGTCGCTATTTACAGAAGGTCACCAGGAGAGGATCGCTGTTTACCACTGGTCAGCGGCATCGAGTTGATATAGACAGGGTCAGCGGGTGAGGGTCGCAATTTACAGGGTGTCAGCAGGAGGTCATTATTTGCAGCAGGTGGACGGGAGATCACTTTTTAAGTGGGTCAGCTGGAGAGGGTCACTATTTACTTTGGGTCAACAAGAGAGTGTCAGTATTTACATGTCGGCAGGAGAAGTTCACTATTTACAGTTGGTCAGCGGGAGTAGGTCACGATTGGCAGGGGGCCCGAGGGTGAATGTCATGATTCATAAGGGTGAGACGTAGAAAGCCATTATTTACATTGGGTTAGCAGCAGAGGTTCCCTATTTACAGCAGGTCAGTGGGAGAAGGTCACAACTTAGAGGAAGTCAGCCAGACAAAGTCACTATTTACAGGTTGTCGGCGGGAGTGGTTCTCTATTCACAGGTCAGTGGGGTGTCAGGATTTACAGGCAGTCGGCGGGAGATATCACTAATTAGAGGGGCTCAGTTGGATGTAGTCATTAATTACAGGTCAGTGGGAGAGGTTCCTTAAATACAGGGGTTCAGCGGGAGAGAGTCACTATTTACATGTGTTCGGCGGGGGAAGGTCACTATTTACTGGGGGTCATTTGGAAATTGAAACTAATTACACGAGGTCAGTGGGAGAAGTTCACGATTTGCAGGGCGTTAGCCGGAGGATCATTATTTACAGCGGGTCAGCTGGAGAGGATCACTATTTACAGACGGTCAGCAGGAGAAGTCACGATTTATTGGGGTCAGTTGGATGTCGTCACTAATTACAGGAGGTCAGTGGGACAGGTTCATTGACTGCAGGATAAGCGGTAGAGAGTTACACTTTACATGGCGTCAGCGTGAGGGCGTCACTACTTGCAGGACGTCTGAGGAAGATGGTGAATTGTTGCGGAGGTCAGAGGGAGAGAGTCAGTACTCGCAGATAGTCAGCAGGAATGGTATTGGCATTGGTATTGGTTTATTAGCGTCACTTGTACCGAGCTACAGTGAAAAGCTTGTCTTACAAACCGATCGTAGAGGTCAATTCATTACACAGTGCAGTTCCATAGAGTTAGTACAGAATACATTGATGCAGTACAGGTAAAAACAATAACAGTACAGAGTAAAGTGTCACAGATACAGAGAAAATACAGTGCAATAAGGTTCAAGGTCACAACAAGGTAGATCGTGAGGTCAGAGTCCAACTAATTGCATAAGGGAATCGTTCAATAGTCTTATCACAGTGGGGTAGAAGATATGCTTTGGGTCACTATTTACAGGGGGTCAGTCGGAGGGTGTCACTATTTGCACATGGTCATAGGGAGTGGGTCACTATATGCAGGAGTACAGCGGGTCAGGTCACTATTTGCACGGGTCAGCGGGAGGAGTTAGCTATTGACAAGAGGTCAGTGGGAGAGGGTTATTATTATTTTCGGGGATCAGAGATAGCGAGTTGCTCTTTTCAGGAGGTCTGCGGGAGAGAGCTGCTATTTACATAGGGTCAATGGGAGAGTGTTACTATTCTACAGGGGATCATTGGCAGTGGGGTTCAGCGGTAGAGGGTCAATATTTGAAGGGCGTTAGCGGGAGCGAGTTACCTGCAGGGGGACAGCGGGAGAAGGTCACTATTTCTGAGGCCGTCAGCGGGGGAGCGTATTAATTGACAGGGGTTGGCGGAGGTCAATATTCACAGTGTGTCAGCAAGTGTGAGCCTGTTGGTAGGTTGTCAGCGGGAGAGTCTAAGTACAAGAGGTAAACGGCAGAGGATCACTATGTTTACAGGTCGTCAGCGGGATGTCACTATTTACACGGTTTAAGAGGGGGAATGTCCTGCCTTACGAGCCTGATTGAACTCAATAAAGGGAGAGCAGTAGATATAGTGTATATGGATTTCAGCAAAGCGTTTGATAAGGTACCCCATGCAAGGCTTATTGAGAAAGTAAGGAGGCATGATATCCAAGGGGGCATTGCAGTATGGATCCAGAACTGGCTGGCCCACAGAAGGCAAAGAGTGGTTGTTGAAGGGTCATATTCTGCGTGGAGGTCGGTGACCAGTGGTGTACCTCAGAGATCTGTACTGGGACTCTTACTCTTTGTGATTTTTATAAACGACCTGGATGAGGAAGTAGAGGAGTGGGTTAGTACGTTTGCGGTAAACACAAAGGTTGGGGGTGTTGTGGATAGTTTGGAGGGCTGTCAGAGGTTACAGAGGGACATACGCAGGGTGCAAAGTTGGGCTGAAAAGTGGTAGATGCAGTTCAAACCAGATAAGTGTGAAGTGGTTCATGTTGGTAGGTCAAATATGATGGCAGAATATAGTCTTAATGGTAGGACTCTTGGCAGTGTGGAGGATCAGACGGATCTTGGGGTCCGAGTCCATATGACGCTCAAAGCGGATGCGCAGGTTGACTCTGTGTTTAAGAAGGCATATGGTGTATTGTCCTTCATCAATCGGGGAATAGAATTTAGGAGCCGAGAGGTATTGTTGCAGCTATATAGGTCCCTGGTTAGACCCACTTGGATGACTGTGCTTAGGTCTTGTCGCCTCACTACAGAAAGGATGAGGAAGCCATAGAAAAGGTGCAGAGGAGATTTACTAGGATGCTGCCTGGAATGCGGAGCATGCCACATGAAAACAGGTTGAGTGAACTCAGCCTTTTCCCTTGGGGCGACGGAGAATGAGGGGGGTACCTGATAGAGGTGTGTAAGATGATGAGAAGCATTGATCGGGTAGATATTCAAGAGGCTTTTACTCATGGCTGAAATGGTTGCCACAAGAGGACATAAGCTTAAAGGTGCTGGGCAGTAGGTATAGAGGAGATGTCAGGGGTAAGATTTTACTCAGAGAGTGGTGGAGTGCGTGGAATGGGCTGCCGGCAAACGGTTCTGGAGGCGGATACGATAGGGTCTTTCAAGAGATTGTTGGATAGGTAGATGGAGCTGAGAAAAATAAGTAAGCTTAGTAATTTCTATGGTAGGCAGATGTTCGGTTTAGCTTTGTGGTCCGAAGGGCCTGAATTGTGCTGTAGTTTTTCTATGTTCTATGTTCTATGATTTGTTGCGGGGCAGCAGGAGAGGATCATTTTGCTGGAGGTCAGTGAGGTTGCGTCATAATACACAGGGAGCCTAAGAACGTGTGTCAGTATTCACATGAAATCAGGGAAAGTGTCACTATTTTCAGGGCGTCAGCAGGAAATGGTTAAGATTTATGAGGTCAGCGGGAGAGTGTCACTATTGACATGGTTTATGGGGGGAGGGTCACTATTTACGTGAATCAGAGTTCGAGGGTCACTATGTGCAGGAGGGCATCCGGAGCATCAACATTTACAGGGGTTCGGCGTAGGTCAATAATTACATGGTTTCACAGGAGAGGGTCACTATTTGCAGGAAGTCAGTGAGATAGGGTCACTGTATTGGTATCGGTATTGGTATTGGTTTATTATTGTCACTTAGACCGAGGTACAGTGAAAAAGTTGTCTTGCATCTCGAACGTACAGGTGAATTCATTACACAGTGCCGTTACAGTGGGTTAGTGTAGAGTGCATTGATGTAGTACCATGAGAACCATAGAACCATAGAAAACTACAGCACAAAAAACAGGCCATTCGGCCCTTCTAGTCTGTGCCGAAACATTATTCCGCTAGTCCCATTTACCTGCCCCAGCCCATACCACCTCCAGACCTTTCAAGTCCATGTATCTATCCAATTTACTCTTAAAAGTTAAGAGCGAGCCCACATTTACCACATCAGATGGCAGCCCATTTCACACTACCACCACTCTTTGAATGAAGAAGTTCCCTCTAATGTTCCCCCGAAACCTTCCTCCTTCACCCTAAAGCCATGTCTTCTCCTACTTATCTGTCCTAATCCAGGTGAAAGAGCCTACTTGCATTAACCCTGTTCTTTGCCCCTCATCATTGTATAACCTCTATCAATATCTCCCTCATTCTTCTCGACTCCAAGGAATAAAGTCCTAACATGCTCAATCTTACCTTATAAACTCAACTCCTGAAGACCTGCCAACATTCTTGTAAATCTCCTCTGCACTCTTTCAATCTTACTGACATCCGTCCTGCAGTTCGGCGACCAGAACTGCACACACTATACTAAATTTGGTCTCACCAATGACATACAGCCTGACCAAAACATTCCAACTCCTATACTCAATACTTTGATTTATAAATGCCAGGATGCCAAATGCCTTTGCGCTGTTGGGTCAAACAACTACTGGGTTCGGGAGATACTTGGTCAGGTCGCCACTGGGTCAAATAGCCATTTACCGGGGCGCTAATAGGTCTAATATATTATGTAGTCCTGGCGCTACTGCGTCAAATAACTAACTTGGTCAGGGCGCTACTTGTTCATAAAGTGCTTGGTCGGGACGCTACTGTGTCAAAGAGCTACTCGTTCATGGCGCAACAGTGTCAAATTACTAACTGGCAGTGCGCTACAAACTATCCAATTGATCAGGGTGCTACTGCGTTCAACAACAACTAGCGCGTGCGCTAATGGGTCAAGTAACTACTTATTCAGAGAGCTACTGGCTCAGTGCGCTACTGGGAGAAAGATCTACTGAGTCAAGTCTCAGAGTGAGATGGATTCAGGAGTGAAACATACTGGTCATGTATCAGGTTTAAAAGGATCATGGGTCAAACACGTGGGGTCAGGTCTCAGAGTGTAGTAGCGTCAGGAGTCACAAACAGGGCGTCAGATTTCGGGTGTGGTTGGGTCAGTGGTTACGCACCAGGGTCAGGTCTCAGGGTGAGTTCTCGTCAGCGTCACACACTGGGATGAGTTCTCAGTTTGTGTAGGGTTGGAGATCAGCCATGATGATCACATCCCATGGTGTTGTGGGGTAATTCGTCACACACTGGCATTATATGGGGCGTGGTTCGGGTCATAGTAACACACGGGGTCTGATCTAAGGGACTGGTAGGGAGAGTGTACCACGCCGGTCTCAGTTCTCTGGGACTATTGCCGTCAGAGGTCACACACACGAGGGTCAGATTGTGTTGGGGTCACAGTTCTCACAACGGGTCAAATCTCAGGGATGTGGTCAGAGGGAAATGATCGCTATCTACAGGGGCGGGTGGGGGGGGGTGTGGCTTCAGCTCTCCTTTTAGAGGTGCCATAGAGAGAGATCACAGATTACAGGTTTTTCGTCACAATATACAGGAAGTTATCGGCAGAGGATCGCCATTTACTCAAGGTTTTGGTTTATCATTGACCAGTGGTCTTTGGGTCAACATTGAATGTGGGTCACAGGGAGAGCGTCACTATTTACAGGAGGTTATTGTGTCAACGTACAGGCGACTTTGGGTCAGAGAAAGTGTCACCATTCAGTGGGGGTCTGGTCATTGTCTGCAAGGTGTCAGAGGAAGCGGGTGTTCATTCACATGGCGTGTTTCGGTCACCATTTTCAACGGGAATTTAGGTCACAATTTACAAGTGTCAGATGAGAAGGTCACTATTTACAGTTGATAAGTGGGAGAAGGTGACCATTTATCATACCTCTGGGTTATCATTTGAAGTGGTCTTTGGAAAAAATAGGCAATCAGAGGAGAGCGTCTCTACTTACAGGCTGTCTTGTTCATAATTTGTAGCGTGTCAGTGGGATAGAGTCACCATTATTAGGTTCTTTGGATCATCCCTCACAGGGGACTTTGGGTCACCTGTGCAGGTGGGTCAGAGGGAGAGGGTCACTATTGACAGGACGTCTTTAGGTATCCATTTCCACGGTGTCAGAGGGAGAGAATCAACATTTATATGGGTCTTTGTATCAAAATTCACAAACTGCAGGGGAGATGGTCACATTTACTGGGGTTTTAGGTCACGTTTACAAGGTCACAGGGAAGGGTGGCCGTTAACAAGGCGTGTTTCGGTCACCGTGTCCGGCGGGACTTTGTGTCACAATTTACAGTGGTCAGATGGAGAGTGTTACCATTCACAGCGGGTTAGTGGGAGAGGTCAAAATTTACTAGGATCTTTGGGTCATCATTTGCAGGGGGTCTTTGGGTCAAAATTGACAGTCTGTCGGAGGTAGAGTGTCGATATTTACAAATGGTTTTGAGTCATCATTAACAGTGTGATTAGGAGAAAGTCACCATTAACAGTAAATCTTCAGGTCGGGAAAACAGAGCATTGGAGGTCTTTGGGTCAATCCTGATAGAGGTTTAACGAAGTTACTCTCCATTTGCATGGGGTCAGAGAAGATGGTCACTAACTACAGGGGACTTCAGATCATATTTTATAAGGAGTCATACGAAGGCAGTCACCATTTGCACGGGGTATTTCGGTCATCATTTTCTGTGAATCTTGGTCACCGTTTACAGGAGTTGCCATTTGCAGCGGGCCATTGAGTCACCATTTCAGGCGGTCAGAGGGAGAGAGTCAACCTTGACGGGGGTCAGAGGTAGACCGTTTCAATTTTCCGGGGGTATTTGTTTCATCATTTGTTGAGGGTTGAGGAAGAGGGTTACCATTTAGAGGAAGTCAGGTAGTCAGATGGTCAGGAAGTCAGGTAGTCAGAGTTAGAGTCACCATTTACTTGGGATTAGAGGGATGGGGTGAACATTACACGTTGTCTTTGTGTCAATGCTTACAAGGTGTCAGAGGGAGAGTATCACTGTATACAGGGTGTCTGGGGCACCACTTACATCGGGTCATTGGAAGAGGGTCACATTTACAGGGGTGTTTAGATGATCATTTGCAGGGACTGTTTGTGTACAATTTGACAGTGGGTCAGTAGGATGGAGTCCCTATTTACAGGCGGTCATTGGGTCGCCATTTGCAGAGCGCCACAGTGAGAGAGGCACCATTTAGGTGGTCGTCCGGTCAACATTTACAGGGGGTCAGAGGGAGTGTCACCATTTAAAGGGGGTCTTTGGGTCAATATTTTCATTGGTCAGAGGGAGAGGGTCAGTACTAACAAGGTGACTTTGCGTCCGCATTTGCAAGTGTTGTTTTGTAAATTAACAGGAAGTCACAGGGAGTGGACCAGTATATACATGGCGTATCTGGGTAACCATATACATGGTGTATTTGAAGGACAGGATCACCATTTACAGCGGTCAATGGAGAGACTCACCATTTACCAGGGGTCTGACGAAGAGGGTAAGAGAGGGTCATTAACAGGAGTCTTCGTGTCAATTTACAGAGGGTCAGATGGAGAAGGTCACCATTTAAAAGGAATCAGTACGAAAGGATCACCATTTATGTGATTCAAGGGGAGAATGTCACTATTTACAGGGGCTCTTTGGGTAACCACTTACAGCAGGTCATTGGGAGAGGGTCAGCATTTACTTGGGGTCATTGGATGAATATTGACGGGGTCAGCGGGAGTGGGTCACCATTTACAGGCTCAGAGAAACGATCACTATTTTCACGGGGACTTTGGGTCACCATTTGCAGGGGTAGCTTCGTCACAGGAAGTCAGAGTGAGCGGGGGTGACCACTTTGGGTCCACTACTGGGCCAGAGGGAGAAGGCCAGCATTTACGGGTTGTGTTAGGTCACCATTTACTGATCGTCAGAAGCAGAGGATCTCCACTCACAGAAGGTCAGAGAGAGAGGGTCACTACTTACAGGGGTCTTTACGACACCATTTACAGGGGATCTGAGCGAGTGCGTCACCATTTACAGGCGGTATTTGGGTCACCAGCTGCAGTCGGTCTGAGATAGAGGATCACGTTTTACAGTGGTCTTTCGGTCACTATGTACAGCGGGTCAGAGGAAGAGGATCACCATTTACTGGGGATCAGTGTCACCGTTTACATGGGGTCAGAGGTAGATGGTCACCATTTACAAGGGGTTTTTGGGTCACCATTTACACGCGGTCTTTGTGTCAGAATTTTCACGGTGTCAGAGGGAGCCGATCACCATTTACAGGGAATTTTTGGGTCACCATTTACAGGGGGTCAGAGGGGGCGGGTCACCAATTTCAGGGGTCTTTAGGTTTCCATGTACATGGTGCCAGAAGGAGTGGATCACTACTTAGAAGCGGTCAGAGCGCGAATGTCACTACTGACAGGGTGTTTTTGTCTCACAGTTTACTGGGGACCAGGAGAAGAGGTTCACCATTTACTGCGGGTCGTTGGGTCATCATTTACATGAGGTTTTTGAGTCACGTTAACAGAGGGTCAGGAGGATAAGTTCGCCTTTTATAGGGCTCACATGGGGAGGGTCTCTACTTAACGGAGACCTTTGTGTCACGTTTTACGGGAGGCTGAGGGAGAACGTCACAATTAACAGGGAATTACTGGATCCATTTAGGGAGTCAGAGGCAGAGGTCACAATTTACAAGAGTTCAGAGAAGGAGCGTCATTTTTGGGGACCTGCTCCTTACCTCCAGCTCAATCATGCCTGTGGCATCTCTGCAGGGTAACATTGAGCTGCCCGTCCTGCCCATCCCTCTAACTTCTTATGTAGTAAATACAATATTAGATTCTCACGTGTCTTTCCGTGCCATGCACTCGGTAGCCTTGTTTGACAGTTTTGTTGCCTTAAAGGTCGGGATTATTTTGAGATGTCCCCCTTGTTGCAGCTGCCGTATTCCGTTCATCTTTTCTATGGGCGCGAGAGACAATTTTTAAGAACCCGTATCACCACGAGTTCCTGTGTGAACGTTGTGCTCTGATATGCTCGGAGAATGAATAGCCGTGCTCGTTTTAGCGAATTTATAGTTCTGATATACAATGCAGTTTTGAAGTTATTTATTCGCGAAATACATATTTCGTTACTGACAGATATTTGGAAGGAAGATCAGCTTTAGGAAGTGGGAGGCGCTGAAATACATTCACACGCTCAACCCACATTTGTAATAACGGGCACTGGCGACAACATCCACTCTTCCGTCGGTGTGACATTACTCCATCAAACGGCGGGTGGCGGAGACTGAAGCAGGGGGAGTGGTAGCTGGCTACACGAAATCTCCAAAGAGCTTATTTGGACATGTGACGAAACTGAACTGGTTGATACTAGTGTACTGGGAAAGCACGAAACCGCCGCGGACTTGAATGAGGGAGAGAGGGCAATGAATCCAGGGGCACTCGGGGCAGTCGGAAACCCAATTGAGTAGAGAGGGGGAAAGGAATCTGTGAAAGCCGAGATGTGGCAGGACAACACTGATGATCACATCCAAAAGTGTGCATATATTGCTTGTCGTTGGGCCAATCACACGGGCCTGTGCCGCGAATTCCTGAGCTTCATTTCCCGCTGAGTGCATTTCACAGCGCGAGTGAGGGGAGATTTCACCACCTCCTTCAGCTGTTCCCTGAACTTAGTCTGGGTCAGGGCGTAAAGAGCCGTGTTTGTGCAACAACTCAGGAGCTGCAGCATGAAGCCCAGCTCCATAATGGTAAAAGGTGGTTCTTTATACAGCGAATTAAAAAACCACACTCGGTACCACGCAGATTGCACCGCAAACAGCACCCAAAGCAGGATGAAGTTGCCCGAAACGACCAGCAGTAAAATTAGGGATTTCCTGCGGCTCCCCATCTCCGGCCCTCTGGAAGTCTCCCCACTGCTGGTACCCTGAAGTCCCCTTCGGGCTCTGCTCGCCACTAAAACGTGTCGGATGGTCAAAGCATTGATCAGGAGAATGAGGGCAAACGGGGCAACGGGAGTGATGAAATAATGGAGGAGCTTGACTGCTGCCCAACCGACTGAGAATCCAATACCCCCTCTACCAGGCAAAACCAAAGGTCATTAATAAGTTGGTATTCACCTGAGAGCATAAAATACCAGAAAATGTTCTTCAGGCAAATGACCACAATCATTCTCCACAGAAACACAACGGCCGTTCTCTCGGTGCAATATTTTGTTTTCAGCTTCTGGCAATAAATGGCCACAAAGCGATCAAAGGTGAAAGTGACAGTGAACCAGACAGAACAGTCGGTGGCGACGTAAAGCAGGACGGCGTGGATATTACACACTGGCATGGACTTTAAGAAAACAAACTCTTTCCGATAAAAAATCGGAATCTGCCTCAGTGTAAGGTCGAGGAAAATACTCAGTAGATCCTCTGTTGCCATGGCCACAAGATAGCGAGTTACACCTCTTCATAGACTGCACTTTCTCCTGGACCGGACCACAATCGTCACCACATTCACTGTGAGGATGGAAATAAATTGAAACATGATAATGGGTGGAGCAAATTAGGCAGATTCATTGAGATGTAAATTGAAATCAAAGCTATGTTACTATATTCAGAGGCGTAAAAGGTAATTGTACCTGGAACCCGGGGTTATCTTCTGGAAAGCGGGATTACTGTTTAATGGAAGTCACCAGTAAACCGTCAAAAAAGCAACATCACCTCGACCAACAAACAGTTGATAACTAGTGGTGGATGACTCTGATAAAGATTGCTGTGTGCAATTCTTTACATATTTCAGTTAATAAAATCGATAAATGCAGCAATTATTTAACCTCACGAACTGAGGTTCGGATGTGCGAGTGTTCCGAACTCTCCTGGTCAGTGTGCTGGAATCAGCCCAGGTTCCTGATGCTGATTGTTGCCTGGTTGCCCAAAAGTCAGAGATAACACGGGCTATGAGAGTGAAACTCATCATAACACACTGAAGCTGGGTCAGTGTAGGTTCAGGACCGTTTATTTCCCCTCCTAGGTAGGCAGCGAATTTTGATTTGTACAGATGAATCAGCCCGGGAGTCCCATTACTCCCAGTTAGCCAACGTGAGTAGGTCGGAATGAGCGCCAGCTCCAGGTCCGGCACATCACTAATACAACAAAAATCGTAATTTCTAATACAACAAAAATCGGTTCATTGTTTTCCATGGGCAGCTCTGACTGCTGGATAAGAATCACCAGACGCACAGCAACGGTGAGGAGGGTAAGTACTATCGGAAGTGCAAAGCATTTAGCAAAGGCTTAACGAATTACTGCCTGGAGTTAGGGAAATGCAAGGAATATATATTAAAAAAGGAATAGAAATGTAATACCGAAAAATACTCAATGTAAGACGAAGTATGGACGGAAATTGGACAGAGACTTACCAGGAACAACAACAAGAGCGAGGATGGGATATAGACCGGCTGAATAGTCAGCGGTACAAAATAGATCCGAATGTCTAAACCTAACCAAGAATAATTCAACAAAATAAAATGAACCCATATGAAGACATACTTCCCCAATCCTGTAGCATTCCCGTCTGCTGTTGCCAGACTCCGATCCATTCCTGCAACGCCTCAGTCGACTGTTCCTAAATTCCAATCGTGACTATAACTTCACATTCTACTACTCTCAGATTCTCAACCACTTATGTAACCTACAACATGATTGTGCACAGAATTCAAATTACATTGTTCTCTTTAGGAGCTGGTACTGTCTGACAGTGAGGGAGGGGCTTCTCCAAATCATGCTGTGATATTTCTTAGAAAGGAACCCTTCTTAATTGTGGTGATAAACTCTCCAATGACAAAGTGGGATTCCTTGCAGTGTGATATTAATTGCACTCAATGAACAAACGAGTATGGTTAACCCCTTCGTATCCAGACGGATTGAGCAACATGGAAAGCGCTTCAGTAGGTATGGGCAGTGATAACTTTATTTATATCCAGTGTGATGTATAAATAGGGTACAGGAGCTGTATGCAGTACTGATGGAGTCCAAAAGTTATATCCGAAATTCTGTTCATCATGAACAGATCTCTCCAATAAAATGATCAGATTAATTATATTCTTTCAGTAAGTGAACAGAGATAGAAATTCGGGAACTCTGCATCATTTAACCTGAAGTCACCATGTGAGTGACTGTTTAAACACATGACGAAGGATCTGGTGAAAAGACTTCCAAAATTGTGCGATTGAGTAGGTCATGTTTCTGTTTTTTTTTGGTGAAATGTATTTGAGGAACAAAACGACCTAAAGATCTATCAATATTTAAAGGCTCTGGATCTTATCTTAAACATCTGCCATAGTGTTTTTTGTAACCCTATACTGGTAAAAACATTTTGATGATCTAGAAACATAGAAAATATAGAGCACAATTCAGGAACTTCGGCCCACAAAGCTGTGTCGAACATGTCCATACCTTAGAAATTACTATGCTTACCCATGGCCCTCTATTTTTCTCAGCTCCATGTACCTATCCAAAAGTCTCTTAAAAAGCCCTATCGTATCTTCCTCCACCACCGTTGTCGGTAGCCCATTCCACGTACTCACCACTCTCTGTGTAATATACTTACCCCTGACATATTTTCTATACCTACTCCCCAGCACCTTAAACCTATGTCGTCTTGTGGCAACCATTTCAGCCCTGGGAAAAGGCCTCTGACTATCCACCCGATCAATGCCTGTCATCATTTTATATACCTGTATCAGGTCCCACCCCCCCCCTCATCATCCGTCGCTCCAAGGAGTAAAGGCCGAGTCCCTCAACCTGCTTTCATAAGGCATGCTCCGCATTCCAGGCAGCATCCTTGTAAATCTCCTCTGAACCCTTTCTATGGCTTCCACATCTTTCCTGTAATGAGGTGACCAGAACTTAGCACAATACTCCAGGTGGGTTTGACCACGGAATTATATAGTTGCAACAATAACTCTCGGCTCCTAAGTTCAATTCTACGATTGATGAAGGATAATACACCATATGCCTTCTTAACCACAGGGTCAACATGCGCAGCTTCTTTGAGCGTCCTATGGACTCGGACCCCAAGATCCCTCTGATCCTCCACACAACGAAGAGTCCTACCATTAATACGATACTCTACCATCAGATTTGGCCTACCAAAATGAACCACTTCACACTTATCTGGGTTGAACTGCATCTGCCACTTCTCAGCCTAGCGTTGCATCCTATCCATGTCTATATGTAACCTCAGACAGCCCTCTATACTATCCAAAACACATCCAACCTTTGTGTCATCAGCAAATTTACTAATCTATCCCTCCAGTTCCTCATCGAGGTCGTTTATAAAAATCACGAAGCGTAAGCGTCCCAGAACAGATCCCTGAAGTACACCACTGGTCACCGGCCTCCCTGCAGAATACGACCCTTCAACAACCACTCTTTACCTACTGTGGGCCAGCCATGTATGGATCCATAAAGAAATGTCCTCTTGGATGCCATGCCTCCTTACTTTCTCAATAAGCCTTGCATGGGGTACCTTATCAAATGCCTTGTTGAAATCCACATACACCACATCTACTGCTCTCCCTCTCCCTTCATCGATGTATTTAGTCACACTCTCAAAATATTCAATTCGATTTGTAAGGCAGGAGCTGACCTTGACAAAGCCATGATAACTGTTCCTAATCATATTATACCTCTACAAATGTTCATAAATCCTGCCTCTCATGATCTTCTCCATCAGCTTACCAACAACTGAGGTAAGACTCACTGTACTATAATATCCTGGACTATCTCTACCCCCTTTCTTCAATAAGTGAACAACATCCTCAACCCTCCAATCTTCTGGAACCGTTCCCGTCTCCATGGATGATGCAAAGATCATCGTCAGAGGGTCCGCAATCTCCTTTCTCGCCTCCTTTAGCTGCCTCGGTACATCTCATCCAGTCCCGGCGACTTATCCAACTTAATGATATCCAGAAGTTCCAGAACGTCCTCTTTCTGAATATCTACATGCTCAAGCATTTCATCCTGCTGCAAGTCCACACTATAATCACCCAGTCTTTTTTTCCGTAGTGAATGATGATGTATAGTATTCATGAAGCACCTCTGCTATTTCTTCCGGATCCATACGCACTTTCCCACTGCTGCACTTGATAGGCCCTATTCTTTCGCATCTTATCCTCATGCTCTTCATATACTTGTAGAATGCCTTGGGATTTTCCTGAACCTTGCCCGCGAAGGCCTTCTCATGTCCCCTTCTGGCTTTCCTAATTTCCATCTTAATCTCCTTCCTGTTAGCCTTATACTCTTCCAGATCTCTAACATTAACTAGCTCTCTGAACCTTTTGTAACCTTTTCTTTTCCTTTTGACTAGATTTATCATAGACATTGTACACCACGGTTCCTGTATCCCATCGTAATTCTGCTGTCTCATTCGAACATGCTTATGCAGAACTCCACACAAATGTCCCCTGAATATTTGCCAGATTTCTTCCGTTCTTTTCCCTGAGAACATTTGTTCCCAATGTAAGCTTCCAATTTCTGGTCTGAGAGCCTCATAATTCCCTTTACTCCAAGAAAACGCCTTTCTGGTCTGTCTATTCCTATCTCCCTCCAATGCTATTGTAAAGGAGACAGAATTATGATCACTATCTCCAAAATGCTCTCACATTGAGAGATCTTACACTTGACCAGGTTCATTTCCCAATACCAAATCAAGCACAGCCTCTCCTCTTGTAGGTCTATCTACATATTGTATTAATAATCCTTCCTGAACTCACTTAACAAACTCCACCCCATCTAAACCCCTTGCTGTATGGAGATGCCGATCGATGTTCGGGATATTAAGATCTCCCATCACAACAACTCTGTTATTCTCACACCTTTCTATGATCTGTTTCTTGTCTGTTCCTTAATATCCCTGTTACAATTCGGCGGCCTATAAAAAACACCTAGAAAGGTTATTGACCCCTTCCTTTTCCTAACCTCCACACACAGCGACTCCGTGGAGAGTCCCTCCATGATGTCCACCTTTTCCGCAGCCGTGACACTATCTCTGATCGACAGTGCTACTCCCCCACCTTTTTTGCCTCCCTCCCTGTCCTTTCTGAAACATCTAAAACCCGGTACTTGAAGTAACCTTCCTGTCCCTGATCCATCCATTTCTCTGTCATGGCCACCACATCGTATCTCCAAGTATTTTTCCAAGCTCTAAGCTCATCCGCCTTATTCACAATATCTTTGCGTTAAAATAGATACATCTCAAACCGTCGGTCTGATCACGTTTCCTCTCTATCACCTGCCTATCCTCCCTCTCGTACAAACTACAAGTTTCACTATTTGAGAGCCCCAGTTTCTCCAGTTCGGATTCCACCCCCCAACAATTCAATTTTAAACTCTCCCCAGTAGCCTTTGCAAACCTCCCCGCCAGGATATTTGTCCCCCTGGTATTTAAGTGCAATACGTCCTTTTTAACAGGTCATACCTGCCCCATAAGAGGCCCCGGTGTTCCAGAAATCTGAATCCCTGCCCCTTACTCCAATCCCTCAGGCACACATTTAACCTCAACCTCATTTTATTCCTATACTCACTGTCACGTGGCACAGGCAGTCATCCTGAAATTGCTACATTTGAGGTCCTGCTTCTCAGCTTCCTTCCTAATTCCTTATCGTCTTGTTTCAGGACCTCACCCCTTTTCCTACCTTTTTCGTTTTTGCCAATATGTATCACGACCACTGGCTGTCTACCTCTCTCTGCATGATATCTTGAACGCGATCTATCCTGTCTGTACTTCTCATAATCTCACATAGATCTTTTCGGTCACATTTCAGCCTCTACTGCTCCGGGGAATTCCAACCTATCCAACTTCTCACCATAACTAAACTTCTGTAATCCAGGCACGATCCTGCTCAGTCTCTTATGCATTCTCCCCAGCACAATTGAGTATTTCCTTTGGTGTGGAGACCAGATTTCCACACTATACACCAAACACAACCGAACCAGTGTTTTGCAAAGTTGCAATATAACATCCCTACTTTTATGTTATTTGTCCTCATCTATGAAGGCAAGCGTGCTATATGCCTGCTCCATTACTCTATTGATCTAAGTTACCACTTTCAACGAACTATGGAATGGGAGCCTTTTTCTCTCTGCTTATCAATATTCATTTTGTGTCCGAGCGTATACTGTGTTTGTCCGGATTAAGTTCCACCTGCCAATTCTCCGTCCATCCTATTGATTGATCGATATCCGGCTGCAGACAGGATTCATTACTCGCCATCCACAACAACGGCAACTTTTTGGTCATCCAAAAAACTTACCGAACATTGTGCGTTTTGTGCACACGAGGGTGAGATGGAGAGTGCAAGGGTCTGTGACTAATGATATTCTTGAAGCTAGAGAGATATGCATCAAACCTCAAACCAGGGAACGGCATCCTTTGAATAAACTGACATAGTTAGTTAGGAGAAATAAATGTAATGCCTGTCAATAGTCAGAGGGACACAAATCATTCACAGGTTCAATTGTCTGATCTACGTAAACCACAGAATCTGGGATGGATTTCTGTTCTGTAACTATTTAAATAACCGAACACCAGCGTGCGAGTCTTTTTGTTTTAATTAATGTTTCTTTTCGTGACTTCCGCTTCTTGGCCAGTAGTCCTTTGAAGATTAAACCAAAATGGGACCAATCCTTGATATCAAATCTTCTACTTTTGGTTAAATCTACAGCCCATACAAATGCCTCTCGCCTGCTAGATTTTCAGAGGTCCCTTCGGAATTCAAACATCAGGGGTCCACGGACCAGGCAAAGTCAAATCGGAACATTGGTGATGGGAGCGAAGTGCGGACAAAGATGTGCAACCATCAACGGTGCGATGTCAACACTTCAATATCTTGGTTACCGTAACGCCAGCCGGGTACCGAAGGAACTGTCCAGAATACATGTAGCACCCTTGCGGGAAACGGGAAGCACTGTCACGCGTAAGTAATGATGGGACTGGAGGCTGGGAGATGATGCCAGGAAATCAGGAACAGAACAAATCAAAGCTTCGAAGCCCCCACACCCCACCTCACTCTTCTGCCCCCCCAGTTCTTAACATCGCTCGCCTGAACCGAAGAGACACTCTTCCAGAAATTGAGGTGTGCTGTCACGGACCCCTGTTACGGCATCCCATAATAATTCCCACGCCTCGGCAGCAGGAAAAGAAACCGTTTCAAATCCTTCGCTACCATCACGCCTGCCAGCTAGTCACAGGGCCCATCGGAATAGAAGCAGCACCTTCCAGGGAGTGGGCACAGGAGCAAAGAGTATGTAAAGTTTCTCAGCCATCTGTCATGAGATAAGCTGCTACTCCAATATATAACCGACAGCATTAGCTTAAATGTAATGTTGAGAACACAAGCAAGTACACTTCCAGGCACCTAGAAGTGCAGTCACGGATCAGGAGTGTCGGGACCGGAGATTGTCGAACAATATAAGGGCATCAGGATCAGGGCAGTCAACTGCGCTGAGGTTGAGAGGGCTGACAGATTCAATTTCCTGGGTTAAAACATCACCAGGAGCTTGTTCTGGATCAACCATATAGATGCAATGGCTCCGAAAGCGCAATAGAGCCTCTACTTCCTCAGGAAGCTAAGGAAATTCGGCATGTCCCCGTTGACTCTCACCAAGTTTTAGGGATACACCTTAGGAAGCATCTCATCTAGGCGCATCACGGCTCGGGATGGCAACTGCTCCGCCCGAAACAGCACTAAACTGCAGAGAGTTGTGGCCACAGCTCAGCACATCACGGAAACCGGCCTCCCCTGTATGGACTCTGTCTACACTGCTCGCTGCCTCGGAAAAACAGCCAACATCACCAGAGAGCCCAGCCACCGCGAACATTCTCTCTTCACTTCCCTCCCACCGGGCAGAAGATTCAAAAGCCTAAAATCATGTACCCGCGTGTTCAAGAACAGCTTCTATCCCTTTGTTATTGGACTATTGTACGGTGCCCTAGTTCGATACGATGGATTCTTGACCACACAATCCACCTCGTTAAAGCCTTGCACCTTATTGCCTGCCTGTTTTGCACTTTCTATGTAACTGCAACACATCATTCTGCATTCTGTTATTATTTTACCTTGTACTGCCTCAATACACTGCTGTAAAGAAATGGTCTGTATTGACCTCACGGAAAACAAGAAGAAAATCACTGTACGTCGGTATGTGAAAACAATAAACCCATTTACCAATTTAACAAGACTACTTCGCCTTTCTGGAACACATCAGACAAAAAGGGATACACGCCCTCACCTTCGAAACGTGAGATTATTGAGAAAACTCCCTAAATATTCCGCGAGGTCTCAGAGCGAGGATGGCTGGTGCTATAGTTGAGGGGCGTTGGTAACCCGAAGGGGTCACAGATTGGAGAACAGTGAACATATTCAGAAAGAAAACATGAGGTTAGATGCTGGAGCTGGGGCAGCGGGGTGGTGAGTGTTTCAGAAGGCAGAGAAAAAAGAGGACTGAAGGGCCAGTGGGGAAAATATTTGTGAAATAAAGACGGTGTTTTCTTTTGTGGTAAATACTCTCCTGGACAGCCGCCTCAGATTAATTCCTTTTCGTTGTTCTGTGTTTTGTTTTCTCAATAGAAGTAATGACTCATCAGCTTTAATGCCTGTCATAACTTATAAATTGCCTGCCGGATTGCCGGATACCTCAGCAACTCGTACAACTTGATAGCGAAAGCGACTGATAGAATGTGGTAATCCATGGACACTTTCAGGACCACGGCAGATGGACAGGACAAACCGGAAGAGGTTAGCCATCTTGACTGATGCGTTTCAGGAAAAAAACTCATGAACCAGTAGGCGTCACATAAACTGTATCGGTGCATTGGTAAACTCCTTATGACGCTTCTGTTTATTCGAGCAGTATGTTATCTGATTCAGTGCATGCGCCGCGACCCTGTAAGATTTAGTTGAGGACAATAGAATATTCAACTTCGAAAAGAGCCAAACAACAAATTGAAACAAAGCAGTCCCACTGATGAATCTAAGCGACCGGGTGGGGAAAGGACCTGCTACAATTCTTGGATCAAGGCCTTGTAACAACAAACTGTTTTATTGGAGGAACGAGCACAAGGCAGCATGCGAATACAAAGATCCTTAAAATTGCTGTAATTGCTCCAATTACAGACCTCTCAATCAATGCCAGCACGTACTCAGTACCTTAAATGTAAAGAATTTGATAAACGGGGATGGGGGTCAGGAGTGGAAAGAGAGTTCGAATGTTATGAAATATAGATATAAATGTGGATGGCGAATAGGGGGCGCCAACCATGACAGACCAGAATTAATAACCAAGGTATGTTGTAAAACTAGTGAAGGCAGGAGTGTAACAAGTGCAATGTATGCTCATGAGGAAATCGATGCGTGGTGCAGAGGATGTAAGTTGGTGTTAAATACTTCTCATTGTGGTTCACAAATAACAATGACACTTCAGTTGGGAGGCCCGACGCTCAAGTTCATTAATACTCTTAATTTTTGTTGAGTACATCAGCCAATATTTGAGAAGCTGTGGCACCTAGGACCACAGTTTGCACGGCTGTCTCATTTTGTGAAAAAATCAACACAAGACAAACACTTAAAACGCATTAACAATGATGTAATCATTGCAGTAAATACCTTAACTTCCGCGATGCCAATGCAGAAAAAGTGGAAAATACAGCGTGGATGAAGAAAGAGCTTGTGCTTAAAAGAGAAACACAGGCAGATGTGTGTCTGTGTATGCGTGTGTGTGGTTGCCTGTGTGTATGCTCTCGTATGTGTTTTGCGTGTCTGTCCGTGTGTGCGAGTGTGTGTGTGTGTGTGTGTGTGTGCGTGCGTGTGCGTGCGTGCGTCTGAATGTGTGTGCACGTGCGTGTGTGTCTGCCGTATGGAATTTGTTTATCTGTCAGAGTCATTTATATGTGTAGGTATAGAGACTGACACAGAAGAGAGAGAGTCAGAGACATAGACAGATATGGAACTGAAATTAGGACGGAGTAACGTTGTGATAACACGAACGAAAGCGACGTACAGTGAGTGAAATACAGGCATTCTGCATGAATTGTGAACTGGTTGATTGAGTGTCCGATGGCCTGGGAGACTGAACAAACAGTGTGACTCAAAGTGAGAACGCAGAACAGTATTAATGCGTACTTAAAGCTATCTAAACGGCGTTTATAATTATTTCTCATTTCGGGACGGGCAATTTGCGCAGGAATATTTTGCACATCCCGACCCCATACTGGGAGAGAAACAATCTGATGATTTCACAGTTTACTACACACTGTGACAAACTGCGCTGATTACCTCGGTTGCAACTGCTGATCTGGAACATAACATGAAAGTTCATAACCACTTTCAACCAGATTTCTCCGTCAGACGCAGCCCGCAGTCCCCTCCCTCCACTCGGCATTCTCTGGGACTGTTACCTCTGGTAACCCCTGGTGAACCTCAGGAAACACACAATCCCTCCTCGCGTGAGCACTGCCTGTTAACAGATTGACTGCAGCATGGAATAGGGCGGGGAACGGAGGAATAAATTGGCTTCTGGCGGGATTATGGTGAATCGGCGGTTGATGCTCGCCATGGACCTGTCTCCATTTTCTATTTTATGTGAAACTGCGACATCAAAGGAGAACTCAATGCCCTCCGACTTTCACTAGTTGAATGCCTGGTCTCTTCTCCGGAGCTTTGTGTTTTTATTTTTCCTTTCTGTGCATACATTAACCCTCTCCGATAGCCGCATGAACATCCGAGTGGAATCGACAATTTGAACCTGCAATGTCATTTCTCTGTCCGCCTCACATAAGAAAACAGAAGACACTAAGACCAAGAATAGTCCACGTGGCCCGACCAGGCTGCTATCCCATTCAACGAAATCAGGCCTCAGGTCTTTCTCTATGCCCGATTTCCACACCCCTCAATCCCTAGATCTTTCAAAAATTATATACCAGCACTTCAGACATATCTGAGAGCCGCATCCACAACTCCCCGAGGCAAAGAATGTACTTCACCAACACCATGTACAATTGCAACAAATTCCCTATTTCTTACATTCACAAAAGGCCATCTATCACACCCAGCCCCTTACTTCATCCGTGTCCAGTTGCTCTCCCTTTAGACAATAGCCTTCTGACGACCATTTTGTACTTTGGTGGCCTTCTGCGCTATTCAAATGAAGCCCACCCGAAGATCAGGGAATATCACACCATCCTTCTACTGAAAATGCTGTTGCCGTGGCAACGCCCTCTTTGTATCCAAAATAGTGCATGACTTGTCTGGACTTCCATAACGCTCGTTCCCTTCAGTTTTCCAATAATTAGTGTTCCGTGCCTCACGTTTCTGTTTTTCTTTCCCTCCCCCAATCCCGTCTATTTACGCTCGCTTAATATAGATTAGCTCTTTTAATAAACCCTCATCTCCCTTTCTCAGTGCCCACAAAAAGTGCACGCTACCTTTATTTTTCCAAGTTTTGCTCAGCGAATCAGAATCATAGAGTCACACAATACAGAAATAAGCCTTTCTGCTCGCCATTCCACCCCGAACATCATATACCCTCCTGCGCTATTCCCATGTGCCAGCACTTGATCGTAGGCTTCTCTGTCTTAGCGATTCAGCTGTAGTGCAGATGCTGATAAAATGTTGTGAGGTTCTCTGCCTTCACTGACCACGTAACACTCCGGAAGAAATCAAAACGTTGGGTGATCAAATCCTCCATAGGTCCCCTCTGAGCTTTATTAAAATTAAATCAATGACCTCTGATCTTAAACATCACTGCTATCCGGATATTTTACAAACTGCCCTTTCATGTTCTTGCTTACCTCCAGCCGGTTCCTCTCATCCTCTCCAAAGAAAACAATCCCAACCTTCTGGCCACAATATTTGAACGCTTCCTTTTCCAGCTCCTATGAATGAACATTGATCTAATTCGTTCACGCTGTTTAGGCCTCACAGATGCTATCTCTTTACTTTGTGTTTCCTCCAGTTTCTATTCAGTATCTCCTTATATCGGAAATATTCCATCCCAGGCAACATTCCGATGAATCCCCTCTGCACTCGCTCCATGGCAACCGCGCACTTTGCAAACTATTTTCCTGCGTGGACTAACCAATATTTCATAAATTACCATGAAATTGTTCTTGCTCATAATCTATATCACGACAAAAGCCAAACATCTCAAATGCCTCCTTCACCTGGATTGGAGGACTTTAGTTAAGAAGAAAAATTCGATGGTACTAAGGTTGTTTTACCTGTTGAATAGTGACGTGCCAGTGGTGCATAACATGATGGGAGATGAAGATGGTTGGACTTCAGAACTGTTTCCCCGTAGCAGGGACAAGAAAATAAAATTGTACGTGTTTAATATTAGTGTAAGGAGATTTCAAGATGATTTCTGGCGCGTTTGCTTGCACAGAGAATGTTGGATATCAGAGGAAACAGTGAAATAAGATGTAAATGCATCAAAGGCTATGGTCCTAATGCGAGAACTAGGATATGTATCGATGAGCAATACGTTCGGGAATGGAAATGATTGACCGAAGTGGCCGTTCCGCTGATGTACGGCTCCGAAGTTCTTGAAATACCGACCATCCTGTCTACCTTTGCTGCTACCGCTAGGGATATGGGGACTTGTAATCCAAGGTCCTACGCCCCTACCATTCATGGTGCATGCCCTCCCATTATTAGCCCCTCACACCGCAATTGTTTGAATTCCCATTGACCAGGATTACATTCCATCCGCCACTGGACCACCATATTTGATATTCCACTAGCTCCTGGGAATTATCTGATTCGTTCACAACCGCCTCTGCCCCGACCGAAGTTGCCAGTCTATTTTGTGTTTGCAACAGTTTCTATTTTATTCCATCCAAGAAGTGATGCACGTTAAACACCGGGACATATGTTAAACAAGGTGATTCAACACTCGCAGAGGCAAATAGATGTTAGTGACACGGTCCCACCTTACATTTGGTGAGACTGTCAATTAAACTGCAGTGTTTCTGCAAATTGTGACATCGCCTTGTGTGAAAATTCCATGAAAATGTGAACACATCAGAAAGCTGACTCCAACGGCAGAGAGACTCATTCGACACATGGTCATCGCATTAATAATACTCAGTCTGGCCAGGGATGCTGGCTGCGCATTCTATATCAACACAAGAACCTAAAGCCTGCAGACATTATACAACCCAATTCAAATCTAGCGGAGATACCCCCACGTCATACAGGCACTTACATCTTCTCTTCAGCTTCTTATGAGGATGTTTGCATGCAAGCTTCAAATCTCCCTTTTTTTTTCTTTTTTTTACCGTTAATAATGATGAAGGTGCTGATCCGAATAAAATATGCGGTTCTGTCAACTGATATAGTGTCACGTTGTAGCAAAGTCTCTGCTGGAGCGTAAATGCAACTGGCTATACAACACTAAAGCAATTTTTTATTTTTTATGTATTTTATTAATTTCAAATTGATATAAAACAATAGTAATTATACATATGATATAAGGAGATCAGGATTACAATAGTAACGGTTAACGTAGACAACCACAAAGAGTAAAATATGTAACCTGAACACCCCATCTCTTAATAATTAAACATGAAAAGATTAAAAGAAATTTGATTATATGAGAAAAAAACAAACTAAGAAAAAATAGTAACAAAACAAAATGAATGATAATAATAAACAAGAACTAAACAAAACAAAAGCTGGGCTGTCTTACTTCATCGATTTAAAAAAATGTTATTAACTCCGCTTCTCGATATTCGAATCGAAATTTCTTGAGAAGGATTCTGAAAAGGTCAGCTTACATCACATGAAAATGCTGCATAAATGGGTTCCAAGTTTCTTCAAAATTAACCAAAGGATCAATAGTACCACTCCTAATTTTTTCTAAGTTTATGCATCTTATAGTTTGGGAGAACCATTGGAATGGAGTAGAAGGTTTAGGATCTTTCCATTTAAATAGAATGTATCTTCTGGCTATTAATGTAACAAATGCAATCATACGACAAACTGAGGCAGATAAATGGCCAGAATCCATCACTGGTAAACCAAAAATTGCAGTTATAGGATGTGATTGTAAATCAATATTCAATACTACTGAAATGATATCAAAAATGGCTTTCCAATTTTTTCCAAAAGAGTGCAGGACCAAAACATATTGTCAGGGAATCCACTTCCGAATTACATCTATCACAGATAGGATTTATATGGTTATAAAAGCGAGCTAGCTTATCCTTAGACATATGGGCCCGATGAACCACCTTAAACTGTATGAGAGTGTCTAGCACACAATGAAGAGGTATTAACTAATTGAAGAATTTTCTTCCATGTCTCGATAGGTCGAGGTATCTGAAGTTCTCTTTCCAATTCATTCTTAATTTTATCCGGTATCCCTAAACGTATTTTCATAATCAAATCATAAATTATTGCTATCAAACCCTTCTGATAAAGGTTAAAACCTATATTTTCTGTAATTTAAATTGGATGTGGTATCAGGAAAGTAGGTGGAGTAACATTTTAAAAATTTATAATCTGGAAATATGTAAAAATATGTGTTCTAGGCAAATTGTATTGATTAGACAACTGTTCAAAAGACAAAAAAAGTTTTCAACAAATAGATCACAAAAACATTTTATTCCCTTCGTTTTCCATAAACGAAAAGCTAGATCAATTCTAGACTGTTGAAAGGAAAAAAAATAGATAGAATAGGACTTGATGAAACATAGTCTTTCGACAACCGAGTGTCCTAAAAAATAAAGCACTCATCTCGACTAAACCTACACTTATCACAGTGGCACAATTCGTAGAGCTGCTGTCTCATTGCTCCCTTCAGCCCAACCTTGGATGCAATCTGTGTGGAGATTGCATTTTCTCCGCGTGAACGCATGTGTTTGCTGGAATGTCCCACTCTTTTCCTGCATTCCAAAACTCTGTGGGTGACCGCTGCAAACTGTTCGCAGTATGCAGCTGAGCAGTAGAATGGGGGCGTGGGGAATGCAGCGTTGATGGGGAGAATAAAATTGATCTGATAGGCTTACCGTGGCCGATACTCGACCTGTACTCAGTGTTCAGAAGGGACGGTTTCCGTGTCGTATCTCTCCAAGTTTCTAATTCGGTTTCTTCTCACTACTGCTGCGTTTTCAGATAACCATCCATTCCCAGTGTATCTGGATTGTAAACACCGTGACCTGTCTCAGGGCGGCGCTCAGATGTAATTTGCTTTAATTAATTGAATAATTGCGGTGAATGGATATTTCACTGCATTTATGAACTGCTGCCTGAATTTGGACTGAGTCACCCCATAAACAAAAGTGTTTGTGCAGCAACTTAAAGAGAGTAACATGACTCAGCCTGTTCAAATATCAGTTCGGAATAGTTGTAATTTTTGGGATCTGCTCCGGCAACGGTGTAGTAAAGAAAATGGACAGACAGTAACCAGAGGAGTATGAAGGTTCCAGATATGGTGAAGAGTAAAATGACAGACTTCCTCCTGCTTTCCAACTCTGGGTCACTATTTTTTCCCTTGTTCTGACCTCTCAGCCCCTTACGACACGACTGGACACGAGATGTGTCTGACTGTCAGAACGTTGAACAACAAGATCAACACGAACGGGAGAAATGGCGTTAAAATGGTATTCAGCCAATAAAATCCCACCCACCCGGGATCCGTATAGTAGTTAGGTTTCCGAAAACAGTCCCATGGTACGTTGTTGACAACCCTCCCTGGTTGCATTGAGAAGTAGTAGGCAATAGTTTCCAGACAGAGCAGAACGCTGGTTGCAGTCAACACCGCAGCCGCAGTTTTCCTGGTGCAATATTTTGTTTTCAGCTTCTGGCAGCAGATAGCGATGCATTTGATCAAAGCTGAAAGCGACGGTGAACCATGCAGAACAGTCTATTGCTGCAGATAGCAGGACAGCGATGGCACTACACACGGGGGTGATGTCCAGGGAAGTCCCAGGGAAATAATAATAACTGATCCGCCACAGTATGACGTTTGTGATGATGGTCAGTAGATCCGTCGTTGCATTGGTCACCAGGTAGCGAGTGGTGCAGGTTGAGAGGCCGCACTTTCCCCGGAACAGGATCACAATCGCCACTGAATTCACTGCAAGAGCAAAGGAAATAATGTCTGAAGTTACTCACAAGGCAGTTGAGGGAGCGGGTGGGGGGGGGGCTTTCACCACAATCTGACTTTGGTTTGGGCTCAGCTGAGGGCGAGAGGTTGACAAGGTATCAAGAACGGTTCCTTACCGCCTGCAAGCAGTGTTTGCGGGATTGAAAGGAACAGCACTGCGAGTGGAGCGTTGTTGATGAGATGGATTACCAACTGATAGCAGCGGGGGCTTCAACTGTTTTAGTATGTTGTATTAGTCCCAAACTCCTCTGTCCGATAATTCGGTAAACCGGACGAGCCATCCGCTGGTTCGCCGCACAGTGGTTCCAGTGTTCCCCTCGACTCACCGGCACCCCGTTCTCTCACTCCACTGAATCTCACTTGTTTCCATTGCCCACCCTCCATTGACACTCATCTGCGTCTGGTCCCACTTCCCTTGAAACTTACTGGAGCTTTGCTTCATTAAGTTCACATAAATATCGGTTTCATTGCAAAATTTATGGTTCTACTGTGTAAAGCCATAGTACCATCTGTCTGTTCATCTGGGACCATCTAGGACCATAGATGGTCCATCTAGTATCATCAACCTATCGTGGACCTGCTTTCTTTTTCTCTACCCTTCCAACGGAACCAGGGATCAGCCCCTCCTGACCACTCACCTTGGCTCTAGTTGTTGCATTTGTTTTAAATCTATGTGGTTCTTTAACCTGAAGTTCCTTGAAACTTACCTGTTTCTGTTTCCCACGATTGCTTTGAAATTCAGAAATACCTTTTGAAGTCGAGATCGTGCCAGTTTATAGGAGTTTTAACTAAGAGTGGCATCGACATGGTTAATTAAAACGGGCGTGCTGTGTATCTACAGTACTAATCCCTCACCCATTTTCTTCCCAGCGTCTGTTTCAACTTCTTGATTATTTTTAGCAAAAAGTAACAGTAAAACACAAAGAAATATCTGAATGAAGACGGAACCTACTCGCGACGTCGGCAAAGAAGTCATTAATACATCTGCAAAAAATGACCGTTGAGGACACGGGGAATCCAGAGAACTGACACACAAATTGCAAGCGTTTATTTACCAATGTTCTTACCAGGAACACCAATAACTGCAATGAACGTGTAATATATTCTCATCACACTGTAAAATGTGCCAAGCATGTTGTGGGAGAATCTATATTTCCCCGAACTGCCTGTGATCTCCCTGAAGGAAACTGTGATCTAGTGTCTCCCCCTGGCTATTAATATATACCCTGCTGTTTTCAGCTCCATTGCTCAACGTCCATTGTCTTTCAAGGAAGGTTATTGAAGAATCTGGAAAAAAACAACATTACGTCATTCGAGCGAAATCCCAATTGTCCTTAGTGGTGCAGAGTTCTGCTCCGGAACTGCAAAGACTGAACAATTACGATCCGAGAAATCGGTGAACATCGTTGCTTCCAACAGGGTCAGCTCTTGATTTTAACTTACTTTTTTTCGATTTTTCCATCATTCTGGCCTATAAATCGAGTCACAAATTTCCAGCGATACACTGTCCTGAAAAAGGCTGGTCTATCAATAGGCACAAGGAGTTATAGGTGATGAAACCCTATTTTCTGTCACACTACTCATTGAACCAGCAAGCAAAAATTGCGACAGCAGCTAAGTGCAGATGAATTCTTTGATGTTGTCCACAAACAAAGAGGGCTGCACAGATCTACAATGAGGATGAACACCTCTGCTGAGAACATAGATCATGGAACAGTATGGGGCAGGAACAGGTCCTCAAGATGTTGGCGTTAGACACGAGGCCGAATGAAACAATACCTCTTCCGCGTGTATCACATCCCTCCATTCCCTGTTGATTCATGTGTCTGTCGAAAACCTTCCTCAAAGCCACAATCGGATCTTCTTCCAGCTGTGCTGCCGGCAGAATGTTCCAGGCACCCACCATTTTCTGTGCAAAATCTTTGCCCAGCAAATCTCCTTCAAGTTTTCCTCTCTCACCTTTAAATGCATGTCCTCTAGTATTTGACATTGCTGCTCTATGGGAAAAAAACATTATGAATGTCTATCTTATCAATGCCTCTCATAATTGTAAAAGCTTCTATCCAGTTTCCTCTCAACCTCCGACGCTCCAGAGAAAACAACCCAGTTTTGCCAAATATACAGCTCTATTTTACCAGGATGCTCCCTCTATTCAAGGCAGCATCCTGGTAAAATATTCTGCACCGTTTCAAAAGCCTCCACATCTTTCCTATAATGCGGCGAACAGCATGGTGCACAACACTTTAAGTGCGGCACACCATAAGTTTTATATAGCTGAAACATGACTTTCCTTACTCCGATCCTTAATGCCCCGACCAATGAAGGCAAGCATGTCATATGCCTGATTTACCATCTCTATATTCCTGGCCACCTTCCTAGAGTTGTGAACTTGGACCCTCCGATTCCTCTGTACATCAATGCTGTTAAGGAGCTTGCCGAGAGCTGTACATTTTCCCCTTAGCTTTCACCTCCTGAATTACAAGACTTCACACGTGCTCGGATTAAACTCCATCTGCCATTTCTTCAACAGAATCTGTTATTGATAAATCTTCTGCTGTGCCCGATGACCTCCCTTTACACTGTCCACAACTCCACCGATCTTTGCGTCATTTGCAGTATCGATCACGGACATACAGCCAGAATAACACCGATACACCACTGCCCTCCGTGGTCTATGGACAAGCCAGTTCTGTATCCAAATTACCAAATCACCATGGAAGTGAACTCTTTCAGTTACCCCACTCTTTAGGATTCAATCTCAACCAGACGGATTTCGAGATCATCAGACGGCACGTTCCTGCTTGGGGGACTACTGTTAAGGAAAGAAAACGCGAGAATGAACAGAAACTTCTGGACATCTTTGCAAAATTCGTTTCCCCACCGCTGTCCTTTTTTTCCGTTCTGTTGTGGGCTTGGTTGGTAAATGCCGAAACCATATGGACGCCTTCGCAACCAAAGCAGCACCACCCTCGGCGTTTCATGAATAGAACAAACTGGACATCTAAATGTAATCAGGCCGCATTGACCTTAAACGGACTTCAGCTACTGCTCCTGATGTTGGGCCCTGGCTCTTTGCCGTAGTGGTCTGCTGCAACCACGGTATCCGATGCATTTCTTCGACAACGACATGCTTGATTCCGTTCAATCGCATTTGAGAGTAGTTTACTGAATCTCGGTAAAGAAAAAAGGCTTCGCTGCCTGTGAGAAACATCCACTAAGCAGCAGAACATTGTACAGACTAAATCGTCCTCAAACCCTTGGCATGACACACAACTATTCAGTTGCTGTTGGATGTTGGAGTTGAACATGCCTCTGTCAGTCTGCTCCGTCATGTACTTCGGACTCTGATGCTGCAGGGGAGAAAATTCCATGAAGAGCTTGCTGTAGTATGAGAGCACAAGGCTGTCACGTGACCGTAACAACACTGACCCCGCTGGTCGGAGGACATCATTGCTCCTTGGATCAGAAGTGACACCGTTGTCAATATACGTGCGGCTCCACCCCAACCATGAGGTGTGGGCATCGCGATTGGCTTTCGAGAGGCCCCTTTGCCCCTGAACCTGCCTGACCGTTGGTCGTGGCAGGCAACTTTGGCCTTGACCTTCAAACCATTCGCCTGTCCAAATCACTGGGCCACGCTCCACCCAGCCTCCAGGCCCTATAAAGAGTGTTTCAATCCTCTGGTCTGTCTCTTTCGACTGCCCCAGGAGTAGTGAGACAACGCTGCAGAGACCATGGGTAAGAGTGGGAATCGCCACGTGGTTTGGGAGCTTTTTCGTCAGAATCCAGGGAGTGTTAGGACCAATGCTTGTTTGTCAAGGTATTCAGGCGTTGAAATGTTAATCCCTTAATGAACTGTACCTTGCTTATTGTGTGTGTGTGTGTGTGTGTGTGTGTGTGTGTGTGTGTGTGTGTGTGTGTGTGTGTGTGTGTGTGCGCGCGTGTGTGTGTGTGTGCGCGCGTGTGTGTGTGTGTGTGTGTCTGTCTGTCTGTCTGTGTCTGTGTGTATCTCATCCTCATTGCGATCCCCCCTCACGTTCGCGGTCTCCTGCGTGTGTGTGAGTGCGCATCTGTTCATATTCATTCTGTCCCCGCGTTTGCCTTTGTGATTAAAGTACTTTTAAAATCCATAGCCTGTGTCCAGAGTCCTCCATCTTTAAGATTCAAGAAGAACCTTTTCACACAACGTTTGGCTATGCGAGCAGAGTCGTGAATGTCTGGGCTGGACACAGAGGCGGGGAGAATGTTTTGGAACTGTGGGTACAAGTCTAGCGCGGATACAGAGGAGAGAATCCTTGGGTGGACAGACGAGAGTGAGGGATTTGGGAGCTTGGCTTGTATGCTGGCAAACCACGGTAAGTCAGTGGACTGGGCTGAGCAGCTCGATCCACGTGGTGAGAAACTGGGACACCACGTGGTGGCCCTCCTCCAGCAGTCAGGGTACCCCGTGCAATAAGGGAGCCTGAGGGGTGCGTTCTGGCTCCTGGCGTCCCTCCTAAGGCGCCAGGTAGAGATTACCGGCCAGTTGCAGGATACCTGCTTACAGAGGGAAATAGAAATAGAGATCCTCCGGCAACGATGTTGCACACTGCAGGACACAGTTGAAACTGCCCAGACCCGGGCCTATGACGTCGAGGTACGGGGTACCGAGGTTACCTGCCGGCTGATCCAGGCACAGCAGGCACAAGCCGCCCGCAGATCTGGCTGACAGCCAGTCCCACTTAAATTTCGAGCCCTGGTCCGGCGCGGCGACAAGTTGGACTCATGGCTGACGGACGGGGATATATGGATGCATACGGACAATTAGGATGCGTCAAAGAGCAGGGGTTCCCTCGCACCCGACCTCCCCCTACCCATATGAACCCCTGCGTGCTCGACCCGTCACCATGCAGTCCCAGATCCACCACAGAGGGGAGGGGAGTCTGGATGAGGCCCCCGCATGGAGAAGTGCCCATTGTCCCTTCGAGACTACGGAAACTCGGGATTTCTCCATCAAGGAGCTAACCAACCTGGCTGACCGGTACAGCAAGCGGCCGGGAGAGCTCTTGGCTACATGGCTGCTCCGACTGTGGGATAAGGGGGCCCCCAACGTGAGCCTCTCTCACCAGAAAACGAGCGCCCTCGGGAGCTTGTCTGACCAACAGAGCATTAACAATGCCCTGGGGGCACCACATAGAGGAACTGGGAACAACACTACTCCGTGGGATCAGGTAGTGACCGCAGTGAGTGTCTGGTACCCTACCCTCCTCGAATGGGACACACGGGCGACCGCTGAGGAGCACGGTCAGTGAGGGCACCAGGGTTGTCAGGGAATGGGCGCTGGTGACAGGCATCTATGAGAGGCCCGGCGATCACGGGTTGCTAGAAAACACCAGGGTGACCAGCGCGCTAACGGGATACCTGGTCAACACCGCATGCCCCGATTTGAGGCCAGTGGCCCTGCCCCTCATGGGACCGGCTAATGGGAAGACCGTGAGGTATGCTATAAGCCTCCTGGAAGAACTAGAGTTCTTGCAGCGGGGAAACCCACCCAGGTCTGCAGAGGGGAGACGAGGGCTGGGGACACGACCCCCCGTCCCACGCGCAAGCAGCTATACCTAGACCTGTTGCGCGCAGGCGTGGACCTCGCCAGCATAGACGGTGTCCCGACCTCCGCTCTCCACGCGCCCTGGAAAGAGATCTGCGGGGAGAAGCCCGGCCGCGGGAAGATCCGCAGCCACCCCGGGTCCAAGCCCGACACGGCGGGCTCCCCCAACAACCGGACCACATGGGCTGCCCCTGCAAATACATATTGCCTCCGCCCCTTTCCCACCTGAAACAGTCTCCGCTGCGCTCATGGCTCTGCTCCGGGACCTGCTGAGACATGAAATAGCCCATCTTGTGCAGCAGGAACTTTCATCTACGGGGTGGCAGACCCCTGCCTCCACCCTCCTCCCACAGGATCAAGGCCAGGGGTCCCCGCGAATTTGTTCCACTGCGCTCTCCTGCCTGGGAGACCTGAGGCCACATATACCTGTAGCGATGCACTGGGAAAAAGGGAACGTGCAGAGGTGGATGGCACTCATCGACACGGGTGCCCAACACACCATAATCCCGGGTAACCTCGCTACGTGGAAGGCGCCACAGATGCAGATAGAGGAGTTGGGGGGTACCCTTTTTTCCCGCGAGTGGTCCAGTTCCGCATGGCCATCGGAACCAACCTCCTCGAACTGTAGTGTTAATTGCAGATCTGTCTGAATGCATATTGGGGATGAATGTCTTAAAGGGACAGTCCCTACACACCAACCGAGGCAGGTTAACCTTTGGAGTGGCCCGTGCTACGGTGGCGGTCGGGGCTGCCAAATGGGAACCGGTTGCTTTCCCCCCTCGGTCCAAGGTCGTCTGCAGGCGGCAGTATAGGATGACCGGAGCACATCAAGATATTACAGAGGTCGTTGAAGCCTTGCTGCGGAACAGAGTCATTAGGCCTGCAGTCTACCCTTTTAATAACCCTGCCTGGCCCCTCTGCAAAAAGAAGGGGACATGGCACATAATGGTGCTTTACCGACACGAACAAGGCTGCCATCCCTCGCTTCAACTCCGCCTAGGGATGACAGTCACCCATTACATTGGTCCCCCTCAGGAGGGAGAAGTCGTTTTGCGCTGTGCCGGGGACACTCGTTGGGTCACGATTCCGGGTCGAACTAACCTGTCCTGTCTCCATACCCGACACCTAACCCGCCTGGAATGTGTTTGTCCCCCCTGCTGCAGGATGATGGCAGTGCTCGACTCCTCTTCTCCTGCTGACGGCGATGATTGGCGAGACGTCTGTTCTACCTCTCCTCGAACTTACTCACGAATCCTCCAAACCTCGAATATATGGGACTGTTGAATATATCGAATGGTTGCATCTACTTCCGAACGCCAGCACACGGGATACGTGTCGGAATGAACTGCTTGCGTGGGCTGTTATGTTTCTCTGTTGCGCCTGTCCTGTTCGGTTTATCGGTGTTCGGGGGAGGGGGTCGGATAGCAGTCCCCACCACTGCACATTCCTTACAAATGTCCGAGTGGGGTGGGTGTTTCAGAAGCTGGTATTTCTCTTGATACATTTTGACCTCCACGCGAGTCCCGACCCTCAGAGCATTCCGCAGTCATTGAGTACGCCAATGGAGTGCTGGTGTAGACACCAGAATGAGCACAATTCCACCTTTTCAGTTGGCCATTGTGAGCTTCAGCGAGACTGGTATCCGTGTGCCTCCATGACCACTGCCGATGGTGCCGCTAAGCTGGGGCTCACTAAACAAGAACGG